>NW_015175425.1:175243-192644 GCF_001447785.1 Gekko japonicus
CTCTCTGTATTCCTTCACCCTGCTTACGTGGGCTATTCTCGAATCCCACCGCTGCCACCACTTGTCACGGGCTCTTACAGGCCACCACCTTTTGGACACCACTCTCATGCGGGACACTGCTAGCTTCGGGTAGTAGCGGGGACCACTTACCCACTGGTTTCGTTCTTCGTGATGAAACTCTCTTGGTTCACTCCAAGGCTCTTAAAACTGGTGGAAATTAGTGACCGGACTCCGTTGTTTATAAGAATAAAACGGCTTTACTGTGACATCTCTCATTTTCCTCCAGCACAACCTTAATCAGATACACGTTCCATAGGTTCCAACAATTAAACCGCTCTCTGGGATTCTTCCCAAAATGTGTCAGTTCCCAATGGCTGTTAGCCTCCAACCGCTCACAACCTCCTCACTCACTCTCCGTCCTCCAACTGCCTCTCTGTCCGTTTTCTGCCCATCAACCTCCCAAACATTCCATCTCTCCACACTGCCCTATGTCTGTACATCGCTTTTCTCTAGGTGTTCCCTTTTTGGAATCCGTCACACTGTCTCATTACCAATGCTGGTATTGCCAAGCCTACTACCTTCTGCATATCACACCTAATCAAATCAAGCCTGCTATTGTCATTCACCTGCTATTGCCATTCAACATCTGAAATCACCTTTATAAAGTTTATATCTCTGGTACCCTGTGCTACATTTTATAGCATGCATGGCCTAGCCCAACGAAGTGACATTTATGTCAGATCCAGTCCTTGTAACAAATAAGAACCTCTGCATTAGTATAATAAAAGAAAAAGAAAAAAGGCTTCCAATTTTCTCTACGACAAATATAGGTTTAATTACTTAATTTTCTCTATGCATACAATAAGGGGCTCTCTTTTTCTAATATCTACATTTCTTATTTTCCAAAACCACATCATCAAATCATGATTATCTATTTCATGCAAAAAGTCTATAAGGGGTTTCCAATCAGTAATAAACAAACTAATTATCTTTTCCTAATCAGTGCAGTAAATTTGGCTATTGTTGCAAGTTCCATCACCTTCTCCAAACGTTCTTCCATTTTTGTGCGTATAGTAGTTTCCCTGCCGTAGTCATATATATATAAAAAGTTCCATGACTTTTCCCCAGGTCCTTCTGAATTAATTCCAAAAGAAAAGACTCTGGTTTCAATTCTACATTAGTCTTTAAAATTTCCTATATCAATAGCTGTATTTGTAGCCAGAATTTTTTGCATATGATAAAATGTCCCTTCATGTTGTTTACATTTCCAGCATAGACTAGAAGTATCTTTGTGCATTCTGGCCAGTTTCTCCGGAGACATATACCAATGGTACATCCTTATACTAATGCTGAAGTTGCCCCCTCCATGCGGATACTTAAATCAGCACGGAGGGGGCAGCTGGGGGGCCGGGGGAGGTTTGTGCACACGTGGGCCAGTCCCCACATGTGCACAAAAATAAAAAAAGTTAAAAAAAATTCGGGGGGATGTTAAAATCCCCCCGAAAGTGCAAGAGGGAGGGAGGGAGGGAGGGAGGGCGGCCGGGGAAGAGAGGCCCTGCCGCCGCCGCCGCCTCCTCCCTGGAGCCGCCAGGACCGGCCTCGCCGCCACTGCCCCCGCCTCAGGGAGATCGAGGGGTGGGGGGTGGAGGAGACGGGGCTCTTCTCCCCTCCCGCGAGTATCGCGGGTCCCCCTCTTGTAATCTTATAAAAATTATTTTTAAGGCTAGAGCTTAATGTAAATTTCAATCTCTTTAACCACATATTTTCCCATTGCTCCATTTGTATATCATGTCCAAAGAATTAGCTTATTTTATTCTTTCACTTGTTCTACCTCAGTCTCAAATTTCAACAAGAGTTTATGCATTTTAGCGACAAGATGTCCATCATTTGTACATGATTCTTTTTTCAAATGCAAACTTGAATTGTTCAAAATCAAAAGAGCTTTTGTCTACTTTAAACCGTTCCAAGATTTGTAAATACAAAAACCAATGACAGGGATATCCTTTGATTAATAAACCTTCCCTGGGTTTTAGTTTATATTCACCTTGTTATTTTTTTTAGCATACTATGATATGTTAACCATTTATGCAAACTTGCCATTTCTGTTCTAAAATGATGTGCTGTGGCATTGGAACACAGTGATTTCTGGGAGATCTCCAAGACCCACAGGGAGATTGGCAACTCCAGTGACCATTTAAGGGAAGGTTGGAATGTGTATTTTACTTCAGGACACATTCAATTACTTCCAACAGCAACAACAAACTTTTTAGAACGTTAGAGGCAAAGGCCAATCAGGCCACATACGCAAATGACCTCTGTGTTCCAACTGGCTGTTCGGCAAACTGCTGGGCAAACAGCAAACTGTTTAGAATATTGGAGGTGAGACTCAGGCAATGCAGCCAGTGGATAGGGACAGCTTCTGAGTGACAGATCAGGGAGTCAACTGATTTGGGAGCATGTGGAATGTTCAGGAGAGACCATGACCAAAACAGAATTATTATAGAGAGAGATTCTCAAAATGGCACACCAAATATAATAATTATTAAATTCTTCTTTAACTTTAGCTTTATCATATATCAAGTATACACGCCATTCAAACTTCAATTCATGTCCTTCTAATTCTAATAATCTTTTATTTTTTTAACAAGATCCAGTCCTTCATCCACACTAAACAACAAGCAGTAAAATATAATTTCAAATTTGGCAGACCCAAACCGCCTCTTTCCTTTGCATCCTGTAATATCTTATATTTAACCCATAGTTCTTTCCCTTGCCATACCAATCTAGATGTCTCTTTCTGCCATTGTTTAAATGGTACATCTGTTGTCAAAACCAGAATTGCCTGAAATAAAAAAATAACATTCTAGGTAAAACATTCATCTTAATCACAGATACTCTCCCCAAAAGTGACAGTTGGACCTTATGCCATCTCAACATATCTTTTTAAATTTCATTCCTGTATAGAAATATTGATTCCTATAAACCCCTGCCTCCCCCTGGAATGTATCTTGCTGATACCCTGCTGTGTTGATTTCCTATTGAAGCCATATGGCCTCAACAGGCCTGCCATATAACCCTACATTCTTCACACTTCAATGCTGGCAGAGAACAGATGGCCTAGCAAACAGGCAAAAACACACATACGCCATGGGGTGGTTGGAATTTGGGGACCACATGACTGCAGGTGTGGCCTTCAAGAGTACTGACCATTCAGAAGTTGTCCCCATGGCAACCCAACAATTGGACACTCCCATGTCTACTCCAATTGGCCCCTGGCCAGGGCTAATTTGGGGACTGGGACTGCCCTATATCTGGTCAAAACCTATGGAGAGAACTCTCTCTTCTGTTCCTGCTATCCCTGCTGCGCTGTATGCTGTCCATCTGAGATGCTGTGCTGCCATGTGGTCTATGGCAGAGACAAAGAACTGCTTTGGAGCTGAGCACATGGCTGTATGCTTGCACAAAGGTGGGACCTAATTGAACTTTATCACAATGGACAATCTGGGACTATGGATTCCTGAAGTTGGTAATTATGCATATCTCTAATGTTTAGTTAGGGCCAAGGGCCATGAGTTTTTTTAATTTTGTAATCCTTCTAGTCTGTGCTAAGTTCTCTACTGAATAAACTTATTCTGGTTTTTTAATTTGTCTGTATTGTGGTAACTGGACTTCAAGCCTTTTTCCTGTGCCTGCTGCTCGCCAAATGGCACTACCTTAGTAAGATTAACTGCACAGCTCTAGATTGAGCTGCTATTGTATAAAGTCCTAGAGGCCAGTTAAGAGTCTGAACCTTGTTCTTGGACTGGAATGGGACTATAGTTTAAATAGGTTCTGGTGGCTATAGTGTTCTGAAATCCAGAGAGCCTACCTTTCTGGGTTGTTGTGTACTGTATTGAGCCAGTGTAGAGTTTTCCCCTCCATCCCTGGACTGGCCTGGGGGGGCAGAATTTATACAATTCCAAAGTTTAACATAGTTATTTTGATATAACATACAATTCACATTTGCCAAGGTGATACCGAAATATTTTACCTTCTTTTCAATTTTAAAACCTGTTTTATTTGTCAATTTCATTTGATCTCGTAATACTGAAAATATAAGGGAGATAAAGTATTAACACATTCCGTGGCTCTACAAAAATCATTTTTATCAGCATTATTCAGATTTATATAAGACTCATACAGTTTGTGTAGTGGTTAAGTGCGCGGACTCTAATCTGGGAGAACCGGGTTTGATTCCCCACTCCTCCACTTGCACCTGGCTGGATGACCTTGGGCAAGCCATAACTCTGGCACAGCTGTTCTTGAAAAAGAGCAGTTTCTGTCAAGAGTTCTCTCAGCCCCACCTACCTCACAGGGTGTCTGCTGTGGGGAGGGGAAGGGAAAGGAGTTTATAAGCTGCCCTGAGACACCTTTGGGTAGTGAAGGGCGGGGTATAAATCCAATCTCTTCTTCTCTTCTTCTTCTTCTTCTTCATAGAATTGTAGAATAATAGAATCTGTCAGTAAACTGCCATTTGTACTCTGGATATGTTCTGTGTAACCTGCCTGCTGTATGAAGGGGTGGGACTAGCCCGCATTTCTCCGTTCATCTCCTCCCAGTGCTGTTTGTTTTGGCTTTGGAATGTTGTGCTGCCTTTGTAGTTGATAAGACTGTGACAACTGCTGCTGGAGCCGTTCCCAATCTGGCTGGTGTGAATCAAACGGCCGCTCGCTCATGCTTGGCTTTGAGTTTCATTCCTGACAATGACCATGGAAGTGTATCAATAGTGACTTGTAATAAAGCAATCTATTCTTATGAATCATTGTGGACTGCAACTGCTCTATTGAACCTGACAGAATCATAGAATGTTAGAGTTGGAAGGGACCTTGGAGGTCATCTAGTCCAACCCCCTGAACTCTGCAGGAGCATAGCTGAAAGATAGCCCTACATACCTACATCATACCCAAAAGACGGTCACCCAGCCTCCGCTTGAAAACGTCCAGCGAAGGAGCATTCGCCACCTCCCGAGGCAGACTGTTCCACTACGCAAGAGAGAATAGATCTGCTCCATCTTCTACATGACAGCCCTTCAAATACTTGACGACTGCAATCATGTCCCCTCTATCATGTTCCAGGTTAAACATACCCAACTCTTTCAGCCTTTCCTCATAAGACTTGGATTCCAACCCTCTCACCATCCTGGTTGCCCTCTTCTGGACCCGCTTGAGCTTGTCAACATCCTTCCTAAAATGTGGTGCCCAAAACTAGACACAGTACTCCACGTGAGGCCTAACCATAGCAGAATAGAGCAGAACTACCACCTCCCATGATCTGGACACAATGCTTCTGTTAATGCATTCTAAGATTGCATTAGCTTTCTTCACAGCCACATCGCACTGCAGGCTCATGTTTAGCTTGTGATCAACCAGAACACCTAGATTTCTTTCACATGTGCTGCTGTCAAACCAAGTCCCTCCCATTCTATATCCGTGCCTTTGATTTTTTTGTACATAAGTGTAGGACTTTGTACTTCTCTCTATTGAAATTCATTTTATTTGTCTCAGCCCACTGTTCTAACCTATCTAGATCATTTTGTGGTGACTCTTGACATTCTATCAGGGGGAAAAAAGACTATATTTAAAAAAACCCAAAATTTACTGAGGATCACAGAACAACAATGACAGATTATGAATGGACCTATTACAATAATAAAGGTAGTTAGAAGCCATAAAAAACATTAAGCCTGGCAAGGCCCCTGGACCAGATAGTCTCCTGGGTAGTTATTATAAGTGGTTTGAGGATGAACTTTTACAACCCTTACAAAATGCAATGAATTCTATTCTACAAGAAGGGAAGATGCCATAGACATGGAAATAGTCTAATATAACATTGATACCTAAAGAGGGAGAAGTTTTAGCATTGTCAAGTAATTACAGACTGATATAATTGTTGAATAGTGACTACAAGTTATTTACAATTATTTTAGTTGAAAGGCTTAAAATAATTCTTCAGGAATTCATAGAGAAGACTGAAGTGGATTCTTACCCAAAAGACAGCTGAGAAACAATGTTAGGACTGTACTAAACATAGTAGAATTTTTGGGAAACCATAACAAAAAACAAGTTGCATTGATTTTTCTGGTTGCAGAGAAAGGTTTTTGATCATTTGAACTACATTTTTCTTTTTAGAGTCTTGGACTTTGGAGAAAAGTTTATAAAATGGGTGAAGCCAGTTTATACATCCCAAACAGCACACATAATTATTAAAGGGGATTTAACCAAACCATGTGTGATACAAAGAGGAACAAGACATTGCCCATTGTCACCCCTTTTGTTCATTTTGGTCCTTGACATATTGAATAGATATGTAAGACAAGATCAAAGAATTGTAGGTGTAAAGATTATGGGAGAATCTTATAAACTGAGAGCCTTTGTGGATTATTTGATGTTGGTTTTGGAAAGTCATTTAAAGGGAATCGAAACTTTAATGATCAAGTTGAAAGAATTTGGTGCGGTATTGGGTGAGTTCCAGCGGTGCGATTGGCACCAAGGGGAGATGAACTGCACCTTCCCTTCATCCCATAAAATGTAAGGGTCGTGTCCATGCAACCAGGCGCTCCCTAATACCAATGGGAACCTGGCAGGGGGGGTGATCACAAACGGACGTTCCTCCCAGTGATCCCCCGTCCCCACCCGCAAGGGGACCATCTCGAAGTCACATGGCTCTTTCATCGTGGACCCATCCATTTGGGTGAAAATTAGGGGGTCTTGCAGTCTCACCACCCCCGCTTCTAACCCCGTTACTAAGGAAGGGTTGATGAGGTCCCTCCCACACCCTGAGTCAATAAGGGCTCTCATGTGAATGTGAGTTCCTTGGGTGGGGTGAATAATAGTTACAGTCACGAAGAACAGGGGGGGTAGCTGCTCACTGCTTTTGGCACCTCCAGGATCGGCCCTGCTGCTCCGTGCCGCCCACAGCAGGACCTGGCCTTTTCCCGCTGGCTCGTTGTCTTTGTCCTTGCTGGATTCATCCCTGATTTCTTCCGGAGTGACCTGTAGCGCTTTAGCGAATTTTGGTTTCCCCACTGGTTTCTTCGCTGGTGTGCCTGGCCGTGCCTTGGCTGGTTCCAATTGTGCCGGCTTCCTCGATCCCCTGCAGTCAGCCACGAAATGGCCCTATTCCCCACACTTTAGGCAGAGCCTTTGTTTCATATGTTGCTCTCTGGTAGACTCAGCCAGGCGTGCAGAACTCATCTTCAGTTGGGTTGGGGGTTCGACTTTCCCCCCGCCGCGATGTCTAGGCGTAGGGTGTTCAACCGAGTCTCCGCACTCTCCACTTCTTGCATCCACACTAGGAGCGAGATCAGGTCTACTGCATGCAGGACCATTTCATGGATCTCTGGGTTCAACCCCACCCGGTACAACTCTGCTAAGACCTGATCTGGCCAGTTTTGGACCTTGGCTGCATGCAATTTAAACTCCAACAAGTATTCTCTTACTGACCGCTCCCCTTGTTTCAGGGTGCATAAAAATGCCCTCACTTTGGGCCCGGCATTCTGATCCTTGAACTGGGCACGCAATGCTCACATAAAAGCGTCCAGGCTAACTAGCTCCGGGCCTCTCATGTTATGTAGTCCCACATACCACGCCACGGCAGTTCCACGTAACCGGGCAGCGATAACATCCACTTGGCTGCTGTCGTCCGAGAACAGGTGGCCCCACCTTTCCACAAATTTTATCACTCGAACCACAAAATAAGACCATTTCTCCGGGTCCCTGTCGAACGTTGCCTCGATCAGGTCCTTTGGGTGGTGGTGCAGGGGACCTCTTGGGCTGCCTGGCCGTGGCACCGGCACGTCTGGAGAGCCCAGCGGTCTCGGGCCTTGTGGCGCCGATTCTGGGAGTGCCGGTTGAGGTGGGGGAAGAACAGGAGCCGGATGTTATGCCTCCATCTCGGCCCTTGGGGCTTGTAGCACCATCTCTGGGATTGCCTGGATTACTTCCTCAAGCTCCTGTTTTAGTTGGCGCCTGTCCCGCTCCACCACTTCTAGGTGGTGGGCCAGCTCCAGTCCCTCATCCAGGGAGGTGCGGCTACTCTGCGCCTTGGAACGGCCTGTCACCCATGCCCCGGCCGGTGCTTCCAAGGTTCCCCCAAATGGGGGGAAACCACCTGCAAATGCAAATCTCACATCAAAGTGGCTGTCTCTCCGGGGCCCTTGCGTGAGCACGTACATCTACGCCCTTGAATCCGGGTTAAATTGGCCTCACCTTAATGAGCCCGGCCGATACCCCTGCCCCAGCGGTTGTCTCAATCCGCAGGGGGTCAGGAAAAGGTGGGTTGAGGTCGTCTTTGGTATGGTTCCGTTCTCCGGGGGCCTTCTTCTGGGTAGTCACCGGTGGCGTAGTAGTCACCGGCACATCAGTCTGGGTGATGGGGGTTTCCTCCCCAGTTGTCATGGGGATAGGTTTCTCCTCTTCATCACTCATCTTGGGTTGCATATGTATTTATGTGCATGTGCACTCATGCACACATGCCAGTATAGGCATATATTTGCCAACTAATAAGAGTTTGTTCATTTAAGGAGCTCCATTCTAGATAGGATAGAGGAGAGACAGGTTCTATAACCTTGTCTAACTAGCTAGATGGAAAGACATATGTTGCCAAGATGGAGAAGCATGGCATTGTGAGTAGAAAGAGGGGGAGAAGCCAGAAGAAAGGGAACTTTTCCCTAGGAGTATCAATCTACATTTCAAAGGGACAGCATCAGAGAGAGAAGGAAAGGATGTTTATTGTCCTAGCCTGTCTATCTCTCTGACTCTCTTGCAGTCTTCCTCTGTTAGTCTGAGGCAAGGGACAGTGCAGAGTCCTGGACTTCCAACAATGCTCGCGTTCTACTTTCAGGGAATCACTGGTGTAGGGGGAGCTGTGAAAAACAATCCTTTACCGCAGTATGGAAAAGATCTGCTCTGTTCCATCACCTCAGTACACTGCCACACCATTCCCACCTCCCTTCCCCTGCATGTGTAGACCAGGCATTTGAAGAGTCCTGCATTTGAAAAACAAAGGAAAGGCCTGTCTTGTGACTCAGTGGGCAAAATTCTGTTTGGGGTTGCCTGACTGCCAACTGGCACACGTTCCACAGGAACAAAGCTGACCAGAGAAGTCAGCTGAACAATGAAAACAAGAAGAGACAGGAGACTCATGCAGACTCCTGACCTGAAACAGGAGGGGACTGGCAATCAAACACCACGGCGGAGGAACATGACACACAACTCCACAACGGACACTTTGCTCAGATTTATGCTGAGCTCTTAAGGAGGCATGGGATATTTTAGCATAAGCAGCTAGAAAAAGGGAACAGACAAAAGGTCGTGACAACCTCAGCTGTTAAAAAGCCATCCATCAGCCTGAGAATGGCCACACAGACTGGAATTCAGCCAGTTCTTCCTTTCTTCCTTTTCAGTGTCCTTTGGCTGACAGATGAACATCCATATTTTTTTTTCATTCACATCCATTAACAGTGGGGTTGCTACAGGGCCTACAGACTATTTCTCCACCTACTGATGGACATTTGTTCATTATTTGTTCATTTGTAGGAAAATAAAAGTCATCTCCATTACAAAAACCAGTTCCCTGATTTTTGCACCTTCACTATTAGCATAATCTATCACTGACTAATTGCATGATTAGCTGGGTACATAGGCAGGCAGACAACGAAGGCACACTGAGACATCTAAGTAGCAAGTGTCAACTCAAAAGACTCTTAATTTTTTTTTAACTGTGTGCCTATTAGTCACAGGAGGTGTCAGCAGCAGACAATGAGTGGCAGCTACAAGAAAGTAATCAGTAATCAGTCATGCAAATGGGCACATCATTTGGATGCATCTGAACAGTGTCAAGAATCATTCGTCTACAATCAGTGAGCAGGACACAAACGGAACCAGCAGTTTCTGTGAATATCCCCAGTAGCAGATCAATAAACAGATTGGAGGAACTAAACAGATTGCTTTGCCAATAGTATACAATGAAAAAAATAACAGTTCATGCCTTATGGATTCAGACCACAGGTCAATTTAATCCAGCACTTCCTCACCAGCAGCATCCGACCATATGCCTCTTGGACAACTCATGAGCAGGGCACAGTGCTGATTATTTCAATCACCTCATTATCAAGGACAGACTGCGTCTTGACCCAGTATCTAAGTTGTCTCACAGTATCCACATGTCCAGCTGTAAGAAGAACAAAAATTCCCGGCAGAAAAAGAATAGTGCACCCAAGTGCCTTGCGTACCCAAGTGCCTGGAAAACAACTGCCTGGTAAACAGGCCATTTATTTGTGTAGGTCAGTGGCCCTATATCGGTGTGTTCTTAGGAGAAAGTCCATGGCCAGCTGTATGATGAGAAGTGAGGTGGTGACCTCACGTGGTGGGTCTGAGGAGATGCTTCACCACTGTTCTTCCTTGCTTTGCTGTCCATCCCCAGAGCAGCTGACACTCCTTGACTCCTCATCCCCTAAGTATCTTTGGAGACAGTGCAGTATGCCAGGCATGCCCAGTAGGCCTTTCTGAACTCTCACGAGACAGACATGGAGGGAAGGACCCACTCCAACACCTGGGCAGGGACAGAGACATGGGAGACAGCAACAAGTGGGAAGCAGTGAGGTTGAGATGTGATGGCAAAAGGTGGTGAGCACAAGAACAGGTGACTAGAGGAGTTGGCCTCAGGCAACATTCGTTGTTAATCCATCACTGAGAAGGTTGAACTGATATTTATTTATTTATATTTACATTTATATCCCGCCCTCCCCGCCATTCAGCAGGCTCAGGGCGGCTAACAACATATTTTTGTTGTTGTTGTTCAGTCGCAGAGTCGAGTCCGACTCTTCGCGACCCCATGGACCAGATCACACCAGGCCCTCCTGTCTTCCGCCGTCCTCTGTAGTTGGCTCAATTTCATGTTTGTGGCATCTATGACACTGTCTAACCATCTCATCCTTTGCCGTCCCCGTCTTCTTTGACCTTCAATCTTTCCCAGCATCAGGGTCTTCTCCAGGGAGTGCTCCCTTCTCATTGGGTGGCCAAAGTATTTGAGCTTCAGTTTCATTATCTGGCCTTCCAGGGAACAGTCGGGGTTGATTTATTTTAGGATTGACTGATTTGATCTCCTTGCAGTCCAAGGGAGTCTCAAGAGTCTTCTCCAGCACCATAATTCAAAAGAATCTATTCTCCGGCGCTCGGCCTTCCTTACAGTCCAACTCTCGCAGCCATACATGACTACTGGGATACTACAACATATATAAAAATACATTAAAATTCCATTAAAACTGTCAATCAATATAAAATCATACAACTTATATTAAAAGATGCCGAATCTTCCAATCCCAACTGTCAACTGAACATTGTCTTTGTGTAAAAACTCCACCCCCTACAGATGGATAACTCCAGAAGGACTTATCTTCAACTACAAAGAAAAGAAGCAAAAGATTGACTCTGTTACAAAAGCAAAGGCATTTTTGGAACAGCACCAAACAACAGCGAAGGATGGAAGAGCAGAGGACAACAGCGTAACAGAAGAAAACATTGAACATACATCGAGAAGCAGTGAAAGTTCTTTAGGCAGTTCTCTAGATGATTCAGACTCCAATAAAGGAATGGCAGCTCCCAAATTATTGAAAGCCAGATTAACCTGTTTTTATAACGAGCACAGGAACCATCTTTGTCTTCAAAGCCCTCTGTGCGGACACATTTGAAGCCACCGGGAGTATTAACACAGTCTTCATTTTCTCACGCACAGACATTTTCAGGCAGGGCACATTCATTCACATTTAGATAGGGTTTTTTCTTCCCAAGCAGTATTACCACCTCCAAAGTTCTTTTTGGCTGTATCTGTTAGATCCACATTGCCTGTTCCTGGTATTTTCCATTTTGCAACTTGACTGCACTGTTTATCTTAACCCCTGTAAAAAAAGGGGGGGGGAATCATATTCATTATTTAAGCAGAATTCTGTTTTTTTAAAAAACAAATAAATGTAGAGGCTCTACTGCTGGCCCACTGACATGCAGTCCTACAGTGCTGGTCTTAGGGCCTGCTTTGCTTCAACTGGATTGTTACTCAGAGTCAGCAACAGCTGCTTGTAGAATGTGGTATGCTTTTCCTCTTTCTTAGCCTGGACGTTCCTCAGTCCTGTGATGATTTTGTCCTGCTAGACTCACCTCTCACATTAATGGACCTGGCAGACAGCTGAGTTTCTAAAAGGCATCTCTATCTTTGGAATCCATCTGTTCTCATTCTATCTCTTTATGGGGGGGAAATAACATTGGTTGATATTTCAACCTTTCTCGTTCCCTCAATATAATTATGGCATTTTGTCTGCAGAGCATGAAGTTACCATCAGGTAATGGAAAAAGATAGTATGGTATGACAGCCCAGTATAAAAACAGTGACATTCTTCTCTCTCTCTCTCTCTCTCTCTCTCTCTCTCTCTCTCTCTCTCTCTCTCTCTCTCTCTCTCTTTTGCAAATTTCTCTGAGCACATTTGCAAGAAGAGAATTTCCACAGAACTGCTCAAAGCTCTCCTTCGACTTGGATACAAGCTGTCAAACAGATCACTCTCTAGTCTTCTCCAACGCACTTGAAACTCAAATCCTTCACAGCTGGAAAGCCCTTAAGACATTTGTGTTCCTCGTTTCCCCCCCCCAAAATGTCAGTCATACTGGCTAGCGCCAGACATATAGCAGCCAGAGATGCACAGTGTGCTGTTAAATTTCAGGAAAGTTGCAGCTTTTCACATTTCATCTAACGTAACAGGCATTCTGACAAACCTACCTCAGAGTCCTTAGCTCTTCGCTTAAGCTTTTTGAGCTTACTTACAGGTCTCTTAGGAGAAGTTCTTGAACATATCTAACAAACTTAAGCCGCCAATTTCCACTTTTTTGGGGGGAATGGGCTGTTGTCAAAAGCATGGATCCTTAATGGTTAAGTTTGGAGGGGGGGTCCTAAACTTTAGCACCCAGATGTTTACGGTCTGTTTCATTCAAGCACTTCACAAGAAAAGCCTAAGGTGGTACCCAGGAAAGCTGGAACCATCCCCTTTGAAAGGCCTACAGATTGTATTCTTGGATGGAGTCTTCCTGCTTAGGAGAAAGAAAGGAAGAGATGGCTTTCCTAATAAGTCGTTTATTGTTTGCCGTCAGGTCACAGCTGACTCATGGTAACCCCATAGTGTTTTCAACACAAGAGATGTTCAGAGGTGGTTTGCCATTGCTTGCCTCTGCATTATAACCTTGGTATTTCTTGGTGGTCTCCCATCTAAATACTAGCCAACCCTGCTTAGCTTCTGAGATCTGATTAAATCAGGCCAGCCTGTACTATACAGGCTCTTAATATGTCTGGCAGATGGCTACAGTAATCTAACTTTTTTAGAAATACCAATCATTGAGTTACATTGAGGTACCCATTTAATCATAACAAATAGTTTCTTTGACCCAGTAGAGGATTTTTCTTCTCCTCTTCCTTCTACTTATTGGTAGGGATGCTCAAACACACATGTGTCTGGCCTATGTTCTGCTCTGTGGTTGCAAGCAGGGAGTTGATTGGTCATCAAACAGTTTGGCTATTCATGAACAGCTTGAACCTGTCCAGCCATTTACTGTACATGAAGCAGTTCATTGCAGTGCCATTTCCCATTTCATGCTTGTGTGTTCTCACACAGCCCGACGGGAGTCACTGCTCAGCAGCCAATTGTTTAAGTAGAGAGTGAGCAAACCAGTCAGCTGGTGGCAGGGCTCTTTTTGTAGCAGGAACTCCTTTGCATATTAGGCGACACACCCCTAATGTAGTCAATCCTCCAAGAGCTTACAGAGCTCTTCTTACAGGGGCTACTGTAAGCTCTTGGAGGATTGGCTACATTAGGGGTGCGTTGCCTAATATGCAATGGAGTTCCTGCTACAAAAAGAACCCTGGCTGGTGGGTCGGGAAAAAAGCCCGGTGGGTATTCATCTAAATCCATGTTATTGGCATTATTTTTCAAATGCTCATTGTTGTACTGCCTTATGGAAGTATAATCTCCCCACACACACACACACACGGCATCATTTAGTTATCTGATTCAACTATTCATGGCCAGAGGGGAGAATCGACTTCGCCTGCTGTGCAGATGCAAAAGTAGATACAAGGCAGAATAAAATAAGACTCTGTCAACAGCAGTATTGCACTGTTACAAAGCTGTTCGGCAGTTGCTGGAGTCACAGGGCAGCAAAGCAAGCAGATCCAAGGCTCAGTTCATGAGTGATTGACACTTGGAATTCACTGCCACAGGAGGTTGTGGCAGCCACAAGCATGGATGGCTTCAAGAGGAAACTGGATAAACATATGGAGCAGAGATCCATCAGTGGCTATTAGCCACAAGGTATAGATAGGAACTCTCGGTCTGGGGCCAGTGATGCTCTGTATTCTTGGTGCTTGGGAGGGGGCAACAGTGGGAGAACTTATAGTGTCCTGGCCCCACTGATGGACCTCCTGATGGCACCTGGTATTTTTGGCCACAGTGTGACAGAGTGCTGGACTGGAAGGGGCATTGGCCTGATCCAACATTGGCTTCTCTTATGTTCTTATATGACCGCAGCTGTTTTATTTATTTATTTATTTAGACTTATACCCCGCCCTCCCCGCAAGCGGGCTCAGGGCGGCTTCCATTAAAACATAAATACATTAAAATACAGAATAAACAACATGCCATAAAACATTAATACATAAATACAAAGTGCAGGCGGCAGGTTATGATTCATCTCGATGGTAAGTTGCAGAAATCAGTTGCCATTGCCCTGATGTCCACAGATGGTTTCTGTCATTAGTCCATGTAGTTGTTAAATCCACCGGCCGTATTTAGTTGTAGCAATCTGCAGGGACCTGCAGTAACATGATCCATAACAGCGGCCCATAACAGCGGCGGCCCCTACTTGGATGCCTAGCGGAAGAGCTCCGTCTTGCAGGCCCTGCGGAACTGTAAAAGATCCCGCAGGGCCCTGATCTCCTCCGGGAGCTCATTGCACCAGATAGGGGCCACCACTGAGAAGGCTCCAGCCCTGGTAATGGCTAACAACTTCCCTTGGGCCAGGAAGGGTCAACAGATTTTGAGACCCCAACCATAGTGCTCTCTGAGGTATATACTGGCAAAGGCAGTCCCAAAGGTATGTTGGACCCCGGCCATATAGGGCTTTAAAGGTAAGAACCAGCACCTTGAAACGGACTCGGTATGCTATAGGCAGCCAGTGAAGTGTCCTCAGCACAGGCTGGATGTGCTCTCGTCTAGGGAGATTCATCAACAGCCTGGCTGAGGCATTCTGCACCAGCTGCAGCTTCTGGATCCGAGACAAGGGCAGCCCCATGTAGAGAGCGTTACAGTAGTCTAGTCTCGAGGTGACCATCGCATGGATCACTGTTGCTAGGTCAGTGCGGTCGAGGAAGGGAACCAACTGCCTGATCAGCCTAAGATGGTAAAAGGCCGACCTGGCAGTGGCTGCCACCTGGGCCCCCATAGTAAGGGAGGAATCCAGGAGGACGCCCAAACTCCGCACCTCCGGCGCTGGCACCAATGCCCCCCCGAAGGCTGGAAGTGGGATCCCTGCCCCCACACCACCCCGACTCAAGCACAGGACCTCTGTCTTCGCTGGATTCAGCCTCAGTTGACTCAGTCTGAGCCAACCCGCCACAGCCTGCAAGGCCCCGTCCAGGTCCTCCGGTCCGGATCCCGACCGGCCGCCCAGCATCAGATAAAGCTGGGTGTCATCAGCATACTGATGGCACCCCAGCCCATACCTCCGGGCAATCTGGGCAAGGGGGCGCATGTAGATATTAAACAACATGGGGAACAGCACAGCCCCTTGAGGCACACCGCATTCCAGCAGGTGTCTCCTGGACCGCTGTTCCCCCAACGCAGTTTGCTCACCTGTCGAACAATGTCACCTCTACTTATTGGTGCTTCCCTGATTTTTTTTCTTCCCTAGCCTCACAGCAGCCAGAAAGAAATAATTTGGGGTAGGCCAGAGGCAACTGACGAGCCTTCCATCAGCTACCTCCAATCAAAATCATTAAGCAGTGCAAGTTTCTGATGCATCTAATTTACCTTGCTGGATCAGCCGGACGTGCACAAAGTCAAACATTATGATTCCAATAGCAACAATGCAGATAACCCACAGGCAGGGCATGGCAGGGATGCTCGCTCTTTGTTGTTCGCCCTCACATTCAGCACTAGAGTTTGACTTCTTGGCCTGACTATTATGCCTGGAGTCCTTGTTGTGTTCCATGCACATTTGAAGCTGAACAAAGCATCCAGAGCGGTCAGTGGCTGAGTCAGCAAATCAAAGGAGAGAGGAAGACCCTTTAGGTTCAAGAGATTCTCTGCTTTCCATTTGCAGTAGATTCCCTTCTCATGTTCAGGAAGTTGTGACTGCAAATCAGTGTCATCAACTGTCCACTTTACTGGTTTGACCAGAAAAAGCTGCTTAAAAATAATTGCGTACCGTCCAGTCACAACTGACTCATGGCAACCCCAAGACCATGGGGCTATTGAGGCAAGAGAAAAACAGCTGGTTTGCCATTGCCTTATTGTGTATAGAGACTCCAGTCTTCCTTGGTAGTCTTCCATCAAAGTATTGACGGTGGCCAACTCTGCTTACCCTCTGTGCTCTGATGAGATCAAGGTAGTCTGGGCTATCAGGCTGCTGGAAATCTGTCTACAGGATTCTAAAAAGCTTTAGGACTTCCGGTTTATGGCGACACGCTGAGCAGACTCACCTCCCAGGGATGAAACCTGTGCACCAGCAGAAAGGAGGGAGGGCGATGCCTCGCTACCCCCCCCCCCGGAGCCTGGTTGAAAGGCTCCTAGCCATGGGAATTTTGAGACGTGGCCTCTTCGCCAGCGCGATGCTGGGGAATCGAGGCACTTCTCCAACCCGATGGTCCTCCTGCTGTATGTCCGTATGGAACTAGTGATGCTGACCGGGACAAGCGCTGGAGATTGAGTGGTTTAAACGGAGTTACAGCAAGGTCGCAAGACCAAATAAGAACTGTGAGTCAGATTAGAGCGTAATTGTCAATTTAAAAAGAAAGCTCCCACCCCATGGACTAGAAAGTAAAGCGAGCGGGGGAGGGGCCCCTCCCATGCGCATGAACTAAAAAGCGAGCCGAGGGGGGAGCGGAAGTAAAAATGCTGAAATCTGTTGGGAGAGACTTACCAGGGTGTGGATGAGCATATATTCAGGGACTTTAGCAAATTTTTTGAAAGTAAACACTCCATAAAGATGGCGAGGAAGAGGACTGAGAAAGAAAAATTTTAAAAAGTGAAAGTAGCTGAAAGCCCTCGTCCGGAAGAAACCACCGAGTTGGCTAGAACGTTGGCAGAATCCTTGCGCCCCCTGCTGAA
>NW_015175425.1:192834-198525 GCF_001447785.1 Gekko japonicus
CGTATATATAAAGAAGAATAATCTGCCTGGGGAAATAGTAATGAGATTCTCAAAGAGGCATGTGAGGGATTCTATCCTGAGAGTGACTGCGGGGTCACCCTTAAAAATTGGGGACAATACTATCAGGATCTGGAAAGATATCCCATTTTAAATAAGACAAAGGAGAAAGAAATACAAAGATTTAATTCTTTTTCTTCAAACAAATGCAATTGTGTACAGGTGGTTAATTCCAGAGGGCGTAACCTTCAAACTTCAGGACAAAAAAAGAAAAGATTGACTCTATTTCCAAGGCACGGGAGTTTTTGAGAATCCAGTTGGGTGAGCCAGAGGAGGTGGTTAAAGAGGAGGAGGACAGCAAGTCCAGTGGCGAGTTGGACGGGGCCTTCCGGAGAGGACTCTCTTTCTGAAAAAAGGGTGGCTGCCCCTAAAAGTCCATACAAACTGAGGAAAAGACAAGATAAGAAAAAATGAGGGCTGAAGGACTCTGAATTGTGCCTTTCAAAGTATAGCTTTTAATAGTGAGATGCTCTGGGGTTTCTCTCTAACAGTTAAATCTAAGATTTAAAAGATATTTTAGCATGTCTGACTAAGTTCAAAAGATATTAGCAATTTAAGGAAAGACTTTGTACTCAAGCTGTTTTAATGATCTCCTACTCTTGGGGTTTTAGTTAGTAGTGGTCAGTGTTCCCTCTAAGCTGAGTTAGTGTGAGCTAGCTCACAGTTTTTTAGCCTCCGGCTCATGCATTTTTGTCTTAGCTCAGGAAGGACAGCTCCAGAGCAAACTGATTTATGCAGTAGCCAAAACGCTTGCTCACAACTCATGATGTAGCATTTTTGCTCGCAAGACTCCACAGCTTAGAGGGAACATTGGTAGTGGTTATCTTTTCTTTCCCCTTAATTGTAGTTCCCTTCCCCTGTCTTCGTTGTAGTTTGTAGTCCATTTAAAAATGCAATAAAAAAATCCCCTCCGGGGGGCCAAAAAAAAAAAAAGGATTCTAAAAAGCTTGAGAGCTTCAGAGCCAGCCCAATAAGGATTAGTATGGTTGCATACTATGTTTTGGCGCATAGAGTTTTTGATTGTGATCCTTCCAACAATCTGAAACCAAGATGGAACTCCAACATGTAAAGTGGCTGTGGTTCAGGGGAAGGGCCTCTGCTTTGCATACAAAAGGTCTCAAGTTCAATCCCTGGCACCTCCACATAAGAGGCACCAGGCAGTAAATCATGTGAATGACCTCCACCCAAGACCCTAAAGAGCTATGCCAGTCTGAATGGGCAGCACTGACCTTGATGGACTGAAGGTCAGTAGGCAATCTTTGCCTACATATAAAGAGGGCAATCTTAAGAAGGTCTACTCAGAATCCTCTTCAGGTCTATTAACTGGGGTTCACTCTCCCAGGAAAAGAGTTCTTAGGCTTACACTGTGTTTCTCTAGAGGTTTACATTGTAGGCCATCTTCATCTAGGGAAATATAGAATGAGTGAAAGCTATTGCCGCACCTGTGGATCAAAAATAATACTGACACCTAACTTGACCTTGGCAATGAAATATAATGGGATGGTCCATCCACCCTAGCCCTCACCAGCCCAAACCAGCATTTGAGAAGAATGGACAGTTCTATGTAGGCATTTGGTATTCATTCCAAAGCTGTATACCAAACAGCAGAAGAAGAAGAAGAAAAAATGAATTTATATGTAACCTTGGGCTGCAGGATCTATAGCCAGAGTGGAGGCACACTCAGCAAACCGAGAAATGATAGCATGCCCCAGGAGTGCAACCAGGCAAAAAAGCGAGACCATCAGCTAAGCTAAGCAAGATGGAGAGTCTTTGCTTACAGGCTAGGCCAGCAAGTCCTTGCTGTGTTCCCAGCACAGATTAAGCAGGGAGTGAGACCTGAAGCTGTCAGCACCTGAGTCAGCAAAGCAAAGGTGAAAGAAAGACATTATTCAGGATTAGGAGAGTCGCTGCCCTCCATCTGCTTCTGTTCCCATGTTTAGTGAGCTACCAAGGATCGGGAACCATGAACAAGAGTCACCAAGTATCCATTTTGCTGGTTTGCTTTTGGTAAGCACATCTGTGTTCTCAAAAAACAGTGAACTTCAGAACCAGTCCAGTCCAGTCCAGTCCAGACCAGTCCACACCCACCAGATTGACCTGTATTCTGCTTGTGGCTTGTCAAATTTTGCCTAGACTCCATCAGAAAAGGATATTATGACACGTGAGATAGAATGCTAGCCTCAGACCAACAGGTTCCAACCCAGCTCAGCACCCATGAAGATGCTTATCCAGTCATTCTCCGTATCTAGCCCACTTCACTCAGTTGTTGAGAAGATACTGTTGGGAAAACCCATGTTAGTCATCCTTGTTCATCCAGACCAGCCAACCTAGCAGATCTGGAAGAGTTCTGAGTTGGCCTATGCCAACATAACATCATGGATCCTTTGTGGTGGGGAAAGCATCCCCTCCCCGTCAGAAGAAAGGGACAGACACAAGGTTGGGATAAATAAGGACCACTTTTCAAACTATGTACACAATGTAAGCGCCAAGGGCCAACCTCACCGTGCAGGAAAGGTCAAGGCCAGGGGTTGCCTCTGACTCCTCCTTGCCATATTGGGCAAGCCACCTGGCCCCTGGCATGAGCCATCCTTATGTGTCTCAGACCCAGCCAACATAGCAGACTACCCCCTGGAGTTCCAGCCCCCCAAGCCACACAACTTGAGAGGAGGGCCTATCCACAGGCAGTCCACATTCCCAGCCCTGAGATGCACAACCTGAAGGCTGGTCCTGACAGACCTGTTGTAAATAGTCAAAAATTGTTTAATACTCAGACTATTTGATGGATCTTGCTCTATTGGAAAGAAGAGATTTCTTTGCTTTTTAAAAATACTTTATTCTAAGGGAAAAGGTACATGGGATTGCTACAAATTAACAAAACACTAAGAGCTACATTTCTAAGCTTCCTATACTGAAGACAAGCACACACGTAATGGAGATTTCCTCCTTCTTCTTGACCCCTAGAAAGGAAGTCACCTGGAACAAATGACCAATCTGCATCAAAATAGAAGTTACTTTTCCCGGGCAAATCCCCCATTGGCTTAGTGCCAGGTATCCCTTCCAGGTCAGTCTAAACAATAGCAAACTAGGAATACAAGTTAACCCTATAATGACTGAATCAGACCTTGTAAACACATACATTTCCAACACCCCTTCTCAAGGTCTGACATGTAAGTCATACATACAAAAACATTATTAATTATTCAATTCAACATTTGTACCAATCATATTCAACATTTTACGTAGACGTTCAAATTTCTCTTTGGTCAGTGGCTTAGTCAGAATGTCAGCCACCATTTCTTCTGTACGACAATGCTCAATATCTATCAGCTTCTTCTGGTACAAATCCTTCACTAAAGCACACTTAATACCAATTGATCTACTTCTAGCTGTGGTGCTTTCTTCCTTACATATGGTAATACAAGCCTGATTATCTTCAAACATAAGTACAGGTACAGGTTCTCTTATTCCAAAGTCCTTTAACATATGAAAAATCCATTCAAGTCTACTACAGGCACTTGCTGCTGAAACACACTCCGCTTCCGCTGTAGACTGCGCCACAACAGTTTGTTTTCTACTAGTCCAGTCTATTAGTCCATCTCCGTAGAAAAATAGATATCCACTTGTAGACTTGTAGTTGTCCGATTCTTCTCCCCAGTTGGCGTCCATGTATACGACTAGTCTGGGCCCTTCAGACGGTGCAATTTTCAGTTGTAAGTCCATTGTTCCTTTCAGGTACCGCGCCAGTTTCTTTATTGCACTCCAATCATGATGATTAGGCGAACTCACTTTTCTGCATAAGATGCCAACTGCCGCTGTGATATCTGGTCTCGTGGTTTTGCTCAGGTAGAGAAGTTTCCCAACTGCTTCTCTGTATTCTCCAATGTCTCTGAGTGGTTGTCCATTCTTTTCCTTCAGATATCCAGGTTCCATTGGTATGGATGATGTTTTACAGTCCTTCATGCCAATAGATTCTACAAAGTCCATAATCTTTCGTTTCTGGCATAGAAGAAAAGTCCCATCCTCGAGTCTCTCAATTTGCATTCCGAGGTACTGTTGTACATCTCCTAGCTGTTTGACTTCCACGTCCTTATTCAGTCCATCAGCTATGTCTTTGATGTCCTTTCTGTTTTGACAGGCCACGATCAGGTCGTCAACGTAAACAAGAACATACTGGTATTGTCCATTTTTAATTCTAGTGTACAGACAAGGTTCAGCTTTCCCTTGTTCAAAACCTTGCTTCTGTAGCAGTCCAGTAATTTTGTCATACCAGGCCTTTGCTCCTTGTTTTAGCCCATAGAGTCCTTTGTTGAGTCTGTAGACATAATCCTCTTGTCCTTTGACTTTAAAACCTTCAGGTTGTTCCATGTAGATTTCTTCGGATAGTTCTCCATTGAGAAAAGCAGTCTTTACATCAAGATGCTCTACAACCATGTCTCTTGATGCTGCAACACTAAGAAGTGTTCTGAAAGTTGCTTGGTCGGTAACTGGAGCAAAAGTTTCAAAATAGTCAGTCCCATATTCTTGTGAATAGCCTTTGGCCACTAGGCGTGCTTTGTATAGCTCCACAGTTCCATCTTCTTTATGCTTTATTTTGAAAACCCATTTGCATCCAACAGGCTTTCTGCCTTGAGGTAGCTTAGTAAGAGTCCATGCTTCCTTCTCGTAAATGGATAGTATTTCTTGTTCCATTGCTGTAATCCATTTGTCTTTTTCACTCGTAGGTAGGTTGCATACTTCCTTCCAGTTCTTGGGCTCCTTTGCGGATTGCACAGTTTCACAAAATCCATATTTCTTTGGTGGTTGCCCTTTAGTGCTCCTTTCTGACCGTCTCACACTGGTTGTGGGTTCTGCTGCCTCCTCTGGTGTGGTTCCCGCTTCCCCTTCTGTTCTGGTAGTTTCCTCAGAAGGTAGACCTGCCGGTTCCCCGGTGATCACTACAGGTAACCATGTCACCAACTCTTCAGGTGCAGTCCCAGACATCTGTGGATCAGTTGCACTGGAAACACTTGGCAAATCACTCTCATCAACAAATACAACATTGCGTTCCTTAACTGTGCAATTTTGTGGATTGTATATCCTGTATCCCTTTCCACCGATTGGATACCCTACTACGAATCCAACTTCAGCTCTGGGGTCAAGTTTTCCCCTTTTCTCCTTTGGTATGTGGGCATACCCTTTGGAACCAAAAGCTTTGATGTGCTTTAATCCAGGCTTCTTTTTAAACCAGGCCTCAAAAGGAGTGGTCCCAGTAAGCTTTGAGGGTACTCTATTGTGTAGATACACTGCTGTGTTCACAGCTTCAGCCCATAGGCTGTTTGGTAGTCCAGAATGCATAAGCATTGCCCTACACATGTCCTGAATTGTTCTGTTCAGCCTCTCAGAAGATCCATTTTGTTGAGGCGAATGTGGGATAGTCACCTTGTGTTCAATCCCTTCATGTTCCAAAAATGCTTTAAATTCAGCATTGCAATATTCTCCACCTCCATCAGTGCGTAAGCTTTGGGGTGCTCTGCCAAACTTATTTTTAATTGTGGCCAGGTAACATTTGAATTTATTCAGTGTCTCATCTTTGCTCTTTATCAGATACACAAAAGTATATTTTGTTTTATTCTCAGAAAAAGTCAAAAAATATTT
>NW_015175425.1:199823-210885 GCF_001447785.1 Gekko japonicus
AGTAGAAAAAAAATTCAAAAAGCTTTCTTTCAGCTGCTTTCCAAAGTGCAAACCAGCATTAAAGCGATGATCCCTTTAATCAGCAAGAATCAAAAGTGCTCACACTTTTTCTGGTCACAGCTTTGTCTGACAAAAAGTAGAAAAAAACTTTGCAGGAAAAAAGTTCACTTTTAAAATAAGCCTCTATGTGCTGGCTCAGCTCTCTCTCTCTCTCTCTCTATCCAATGAGCATTTAAACCATCCTCTGCTACCAATTTGTTGTAAATAGTCAAAAATTGTTTAATACTCAGACTATTTGATGGATCTTGCTCTATTGGAAAGAAGAGATTTCTTTGCTTTTTAAAAATACTTTATTCTAAGGGAAAAGGTACACGGGATTGCTACAAATTAACAAAACACTAAGAGCTACATTTCTAAGCTTCCTATACTGAAGACAAGCACACACGTAATGGAGATTTCCTCCTTCTTCTTGACCCCTAGAAAGGAAGTCACCTGGAACAAATGACCAATCTGCATCAAAATAGAAGTTACTTTTCCCGGGCAAATCCCCCATTGGCTTAGTGCCAGGTATCCCTTCCAGGTCAGTCTAAACAATAGCAAACTAGGAATACAAGTTAACCCTATAATGACTGAATCAGACCTTGTAAACACATACATTTCCAACAAGACCCCTTCTCCCCCAAAACGCAGGGGTGCCAAACGGTGCTCCCCAATTCACTTGTCCTTTTCCCACACTACCAAGTGACCCAATTTATTTAAACGGCACCACCAGATCCAATCGTCCAACTCCACAGACCAACAGTGCAGGATAGGCATAACCCCCCCACACACAAACACACACACACAAAGCCAATCAGTAAAGGGTGAAAAATCCCTAGGTAAAGGGAAAGGTTTCCCTTGCTCGAAAGCCAGTCGAATCCGACTCTAGGGTTGCGGTGCTCATCTCCGTTTCCAAGTCGAAGAGCCAGTGCTGTCTGAAGACATTTCCATGGTCATGTTGCCGGCATGACTGGATGCTGAGGTGCATGGAACACTGTTACCTTCCCACCAAAGCGGTATCTATTTATCGTCTTGCAAGTTCTTGCTTTCAAACTGCTAGGTTGGCAGGAGCTGGGACCAGAGACGGGAGCTCACTCCGTCATGCAGCTCTCGGGTCTCGAACCGTCGAACTACCAACCTTCTGGTCTGCAGTTCAGTGTCGTAACCACTGAGCCACTGTAGCCCAGAGAAATCCCTACCCAATTCCTAAAACAGTGACCAGCCCAAGCCTGCACTGCATGCTGGGAAGGAGGGTGGCTCGAGCATGCAGTCAGGACTGAGAGAGTGAGGGTGGAGCCGCCCTTACAAGCCTGTCGGCTCCGCCCCCACCATGCCTCCTGGGAGCAGCAATGCTGCTCTCTCCTCGCCTCTTCCTCCTTCCGGATGTGGCGAAGGGTGCTCCCAGCTGCAACTGCCGCAAGGACTGCTGAAGCCGGGCGGATCCGGAATCTTTGTGTAACCTTCCAAAAAAAAGCCATGAAAGCAGCTAAGAACTGTGCGGCAACATAAACTGAAATTATCAGATGAGAATCATCTTGAATGTATAAATCCTGGATGGAAAGATATAATGTATATTCATGTTACTCCATTGCAAACGGTGGTGGAAAGTGCCATCGAGTTGGAACTGACTTATGGCGGCCCAATTGGGTTTTCAAGACAAGGGATTTCAGAGGTGGTTTGCCATTGTCTGGCTTTGTCTAGCAACCCTGGACCTCCTTGATGGTCTCCCATCCAAACACTAACCAGGGCTGACCCTGCTTATCTTCTGAGATCCGATGAGATCAGGCTAGCACGGCCATCTGGATCAGGGCTATCACAAGTAGATCTGATAAATATACACTTTAGTTCTGGCTCATACTTCATTTTATCTTTCCATCTGGGATGTGGACATTTCCAATGAATTCTCATTGGATCATTTTTCATCCATATCACCACACAGCTTGATTACGCCTGCCTTTTAGATGTTCTGGATGGTCTTGGCTCTACTCTAGTCTTTTGGTTTTCTGGAGGAGCTCTTCCTTCTTTTCTGTTCATTATGAATGAAAGTACCAGCAAGGCTCTGGCATAGCCATAACAAAGCCATACAACCTAACACGAGCAATACAAAGGGTACTTGCTCTTGGAATTTGGGAGAATGCCGATCATCTGACATAAATGAGACCTTGTTGGGCAGGGCCATGAGTGTCATAAAATGTAATGCCAGCTAGTGGAGATATAAACTTTATAAAGGACACAAAAGTTTTTTTTAAAAATTAAAATCGAAACATGCTTAAAACATTAGCACGCTTGCAACATTTTGTTTCTTTAACAGTGTCTGATAACTGACACCCCTTGCTCTGAATTATTGCATCAAAATGTCTGTGCTGTTGCAATCCTGAATATGCTGTTCAGGTGTGTATCTGTAAGCCGCAAACCTACGATGACGCAGCAGCAGCAGAACCGGAAGAAGAAGCAGAAGGCAGCCAGTTCCACTGCGGGCCTGATAGAAGCCCTCCCGGGACCTGATCTGGCCCCCGGGCCACATGTCTGACACCCCTGCTCTAACCACTATACCACACTGGTTTTAGGCATGAATGTCCAGTGTCTCTACACTAATGCGCAGAGTATGGGAAACAAGCAGGAGGAACGTGAAGTCCAATACAGGAAGGGGACTGTGACCTAGTAGGCATTACTGAAATTTGGTGGGATGACACAACTGGAATAGTAGGATTGAGGAGTACCACTTATTTTAAAGGGACAGACGGATAAGGAAGGGCGGAGGGGGTCGCATTATATGTAAAGGAGGTACACACTTGTGAGGAAATGAATGAATCTGAGCATGGAAGTCCAGTTGAGTGTTCAAAGGAAACCTCAAGTGAATTGAAGACAATTATCCCTTCTCAGTGTTAAAACGGGTTAAAAAAATAAAAGCACTTCAGGAAACAAAAGATCCTGTAATTAAAAACACCACAAAACTAAACAAAACGGCAATTAATTCATTATAAGTTCGGCATGTAGGATTTGTTACTAATCACCGATCCCTTCTAGCAACAATACAATCCATTATTGTTGAACTTTCGGCACTTTTATCTGGTGAGCTATGGAGCCGTGTGACCAAGGAGACAATCAGCTTACAGCTATTTGCATGCTAATGAACTACAAATGTGATGTTCCATAGTCTGAGAAGAATAGTACATTTAACTCGGTGTAATTAGTTAATGTGCAGCGAGCACTGGAGCTAGATAAATACGAGCAGAGAAGAGAGCAAAAGGGGCACCTTCCATGTTGTGTCTTTGTCTCCTGGCAGAAAAAAGGTAAAGGTTCCCTTGCTCGAAAGCCAGTCGAGTCCGACTCTAGGGTTGCGGTGCTCATCTCCATTTCAAAGCCGAAGAGCCAGCGCTGTCCGAAGACATTTCCGTGGTCATGTGGCCGGCGTGACTAAACACGAAGGCGCACGGAACGCTGTTACCTTCCCACCGAAGTGGTACCTATTTATCTACTTGCAATTTCTTGCTTTCGAACTGCTAGGTTGGCAGGAGCTGGAACTAGAGATGGGAGCTCACTCCGTCATGTGGCACCCGGGTCTCGAACTACTGAACTACTGACCTTCCACAGCCTGCAGTTCAGCGTCTTAACCACTTGAGCCACCGCAGCTCCTTCTCCTGGCAGAAAACTCCCTTTAAACCATTTTCAGAAGGGCAGAAGCCCAGCAAACATTGGCATGTCTCCTCAGTTTGGCGTAGTGGTTAAGTGCGCGGACTCTGATCTGGGAGAACCGGGTTTGATTCCCCACTCCTCCACTTGCACCTGCTGGATGACCTTGGGCAAGCCATAGTTCTGTCAGAGCTGTTCTTGAAAAAGAGCAGTTTCTGTCAAGAGCTCTCTCAGCCCCCACCTACCTCACAGGGTGTCTGTTGTGGGGAGGGGAAGGGGAAGGAGTTTGTAAGCTGCTCTGAGACTCCTTTGGGTAGTGAAGGGCGGGGTATAAATCCAATCTCCACCTCCACCTCTCCTCCTCCTCCTCCTTATCCTCCTCCTCAGGTTCTGCCGATTTCATTGGCCAAGTGAGTACACCCAATGGTGTTTACGCCTTAGGTTTTTCAGATATACAAACGTGACAGCCTCCAGCAGGAGAATGTATTGAAGCCGTCTTCCTCCATATTTCTCCCTTACAAAAGGGGAGTACTACATGAACACTTGGGTACACTTTTATTATTGCCCTGACACTGAAATGACCTTCCTCTCTTTCACAAGGAGTCTTTTGACAACAGCCTGAAGAATCCAGCTTAACCCGAGCTTGTCAAGGGCTTGGAAGCTAAGCAGGAATATTATTATTATTATTATTATTATTATTATTATTATTATTATTATTATTATTATTATATTACATTTATACCCCGCCCTCCCCGCGAACGGGCTCAGGGCGGCTCACACAAGGCTTTATGTATATAAATATCTTTTTATACTAGTGTGAACCACCCTGAGACCTGTTCCACAGGGAAGGGCAGTTTTACAAATCAAATTTAATAAATAAATAAAGGTTTCAACTCCCAGGAATTCCCAGACACAAAGTCAATATGCTCAACCAACTGCTGTCCCCCACCACCACCTACTGTGAAGGTTTCAGGTAGGATTAAGGGGTAGGAAATTCCTTCACTCAGACTCTTTTTTTAAAAAAACAAACATTTTATTATCAGGATATAACGACATGTCCAATATTAAAACATTTCATCATTCATAATATACCCCTTTTCCCTTTCACCCTCCCTCCCCTTCTTCAAGCTTCCCGCAGTGCTCCCACCCCCACCGAATCTTCTTCCGTCTTATCCATTCCTTCATCTAAAACCAAACTTCATAAGTAACACTTTCTTTAACTACCCTAATCTTATATTTAACTTCATAGGTAACAATTTCTTTAACTACAATCATCTTCTATTCGTCTATTTCCACATTCTATTCTTAATAATTGTCAAAACTAAATAGGTTGTTCTTAACATCCCAGTGTTTCTCTAAATATTCTTTAAAGTCCATCCAATCTGCAAAGAATTCTTCATCCTCTTTATTATTAAGTTTTCTTGTCAATTGGTCCATTTCTGCCATAAAAAGCAACTTCCTTATCCATTCCCAAGTCTCAGGTATCCGTTCTTGTTTCCAACACTGAGCATAAGTCATTCTAGCCGTTGTGATCAAATACCATATCAATGTTCTCTTTGTTACATTCACTTCTTCCATTTTAAGACTCAAAAGTAATATTTCTGGTTCTTTTTTAAAGGTACATTTCAAAAAAATTTGCCTCTCGTTATGGACCTCCGTCCAAAAATTTACTGCTTTATCACAGGTCCACCACATATGATAAAAAGAACCTTCTTTTTGTTTACATTTCCAACACTTGTTAGACATATTGTCACTCATATTAGCAATCTTTTTAGGCGTCATATACCATCTATACATCATTTTATAACAATTTTCTTTTAAGTTATTACATGTTGAAATTTTCATTGAATTTTTCCATAAACATTCCCAAGATGACACAGATATTTCTTTATTCATGTTAATTGCCCATTTTATCATTTGTTCTTCCTTCACTCAGACTCTTAAGCATGAACTGGGGAGTACTGATTGGCTGAACAAGACCTTGGAGGGAAGAATCCATGAAGAATTTCAGAATGCCATGGTTAAGAGTGACAGACTGTAACCTGGAGAACTGGGTTTGATTCCCACTCCTTCTCCACATGAAGACTGCTGGGTGACCTTGGGCAGGGGTCATTTCGTAGAAAAAGCGCTAGGGGAACTCATTAGCATAACTCATTAGCATATGCCACACCCCCTGACATCAGGGGCCCGGCGGTGGACCTGCAAGGCCAGCGGGAGTGCGAGGAAGCCCCGCCAAGGCCCTCCCTGGCCCCAGGCAGGCAGGGGTGGGGAGAGGCGGGGAGGAAGCAACTTACCCTCCCTCTTCTCCTGCCTCCTCCTGGCTGAATGAGGGCTAGAAGCGGGGCGGCCGGAAGCAGGGGGCGGGACTTCGTCATGTGCCCCGCCCCCTGCACCTCACCCAGGGGAACTGCGTTCCCCGCGTTCCCCCCGAAATGACCTCTGACCTTGGGCCAGTCACAGTTCTCTCCAAACTCTTTTAGCCCCACCTGCCCCACAAAGTGCCTGTTGGGGGAAAGGAAGGGAAGGAAATTATAAGCCACTTTGAGACTCCTTAAAGTAGAGAAAAGCAGAGCAACCTCCTCCTTCTCCTTCTTCCTGCCTTGTGGACCCCCAGGAATGCTCAGGCCCCATTCTGAGAAACCCTGACACACAGCAACTGCCATGAGCATTTTTGAAATGCATTTAGTGTACATACTGGGAAGAAGACAGCATTTGAGGCAGAACTCTTTTACGATTCGTCATCATTTCACTTTCCAAATTCACCTCCCTGTTCCATCCCCAGCCCTTCGCAATTTGCCTCAGACATCAGAGCAGGTAAGCAAACTGATGTCCGCAGTCAGTCCCTGGAAGCCTCTTAACTATCCCTGAATTAGACCCGTAGAATCCACGTTTGTTTTCCCAGTCAAACATCTCTTAAAATCAACCACCTCCTTAATGGGGGTTGATGAGTTACTAATACCTTGGAGAAGACTGATCTCATTCCAATAGCATGGCTTTCAAGGTAATGGTTTTTTAAAATATTATCTCCCAGCAAGCTAACACTCAGAATATTGACTTAAGAAGCAGAAAGAGGGCTCGGGAATCTAATGTGCTTAGCAATCGGAATGGAATTCATACAGTTTCTGTGGGGCTCTTACACGTCCCCTGTGTCGTCCTAACTGATGAAAAACTGATGTGATTCCAAAGGAGCTGTACCTGCTACATGGAAGCCAAGGGCCATTTCTCACGTTCCACAGGACAAGGATCTGCCACACATCAAGGCACTCTTATAACTGTAAAGGTAAAGGTAAAGGTTCCCTTGCTCGAAAGCCAGTCGAATCCGACTCTAGGGTTGCGGTGCTCATCTCCGTTTCAAAGCCGAAGAGCCAGCGCTGTCCAAAGACATTTCCGTGGTCATGTGGCCGGCATGACTAAATACCAAGGCGCACAGAACGCTGTTCCCTTCCCACCAAAGCGGTACCTATTTATCTACCTGCAATTTCTTGCTTTCGAACTGCTAGGTTGGCAGGAGCTGGAACTAGAGACGGGAGCTCACTCCGTCTTGCGGCACCCGGGTCTCGAACTGCTGAACTACTGACCTTCCACAACCTGCAGTTCAGTGTCTTAACCACTTGAGCCACTGTACTAGCATGTTAATCAGGTTTTCGAACATGTGTTTGTCTCACTACTATTTTACATTTTAGATCTGTACGTGAATCATCTCATTCTAAACGGTGGTAGTGGTGGGGAGTGCTGTTGAGTTGCTGCCGACCCCTCATGTGGTCTCCAATGCAAGACACGTTCGGAGGTGATATCCCTTTGTGTAGTGACCCTGGACTTCCTTGATGGGTCTCCCATCCAAGTACTAACCAGGGTTGACCCTGCTTAGCTTCCAAGATCTGATTAGATCGGGCTAGCCTGGGCCATCCAGGTCAGGGCAATTCTAAATTGTACCTCTTAAGAAAGCCTAAGGTGTGGTGGCCCTGAAGAATGCCAGTGGGGTCGTGGCCCATTTCTTAGTAATTATTCAGGTATAGAGGGGGGAAAAAACAAATTTCTACATACAGTTAAAAGAAAGACTAGGATTTAAGTCTCTGTGCGGTGGCTCAAGTGGTGAAGACGCTGAACTGCAGGCTGTGGAAGGTCGGTAGTTCAGCAGTTCGAGACCCGGGTGCGCTGCATGACGGAGTGAGCTCCCGTCTCTAGTTCCAGCTCCTGCCAACCTAGCAGTTCGAAAGCAAGAAATTGCAAAGTAGATAAATAGGTACCACTTCGGTGGGAAGGAAACAGCGTTCCGTGCGCCTTGGTGTTTAGTCATGCCAGCCACATGACCACGGAAACGTCTTCGGACAGCGCTGGCTCTTCGACTTTGAAACGGAGATGAGTACCGCAACCCTAGAGTCGGATTTGACTGGCTTTCGAGCAAGGGAACCTTTACCTCCCCACGTTACCAGGAGAGACAGTCTCTCCCCAAGAGCACTTACAAATGCTGACCTGGATTAGTATTTTTTGGGAGGGAAAAACCCATGGGTCATTTTTGTACCTCAGTGTATCATAGGGGTTAGGATAACCAAGCATCGAATGGTAAAATCCATAGAATGGAGGGGGGTTATGTCCCAGGTCCTTTTATTATTTACAGAAAGATAACAGTAACTGGCTGTACAAAAGAATATTGTTTACTAATGTGCAGGTGACAATGTCCTGGGGGAAAGAATTCTACAGCTGCTCCTCTACACATTCTGTCAAAAAAAGTGCTACTGGGGTCAATCACCCCCAACACATGAAAAGTGCCTTATACTGGATCAGACACTCAGTCCACCAGAGTCAGTATTGCCTACTCGGACTTGTAGCAGCTCCCCAGGGTCTTAAGCAGAGGTCCTTCATATCACCTAAAAAGGTAAAGGTAAAGGTTCCCTTGCTCGAAAGCCAGTCGAGTCTGACTCTAGGGTTGCAGTGCTCATCTCCGTTTCAAAGCCGAAGAGCCAGCGCTGTCCGAAGACGTTTCCGTGGTCATGTGGCCGGCATGACTAAACACCAAGGCGAACGGAACGCTGTTACCTTCCCACCAAAGTGGTCCCTATTTATCTACTTGCAATTTCTTGCTTTCGAACTGCTAGGTTGGCAGGAGCTGGAACTAGAGATGGGAGCTCACTCCATCATGCGGCACCCGGGTCTCGAACTGCTGAACTACTGACCTTCCACAGCCTGCAGTTCAGCGTCTTAACCACTTGAGCCACCATTCCGATTCATATCACCTACTGCCTGATTATTAACTGGAGATGGCAGGGCTTGAACCTGGGACCTTCTGCATGCCAAGCAGATGCTCTACTGCTGAGACATAGCCCCTCCCCACTGTTAGCAGGGCTAGGATATCTATGTGCAGAGTGGCCAAGTTTGAGATACAGATGAAAACAACACACACAGCACAGTTTTCATGCCCACAAGGAAAGCTACAGTACATTTGAGTGGTGTTTTTGGCACAGAATGGTGAGGAGGTAACTGAAAGTCAGATTTTTATCTTCATGAAAGAGGACAGCTAATGAGATGTTGGGCTGAAATGCTGTGGAAGATGCATACATCTTGAAAATTTGACAGGCACACAGTAAAAAGCTGGAGTCGGAGGCACACCTCTCTCCATCACTAGATTAATGAGAAATCCGCTTTTCGGTTCTCTTTCCGTTGCTATATAATTTAACAGAAAGCCATCACTTCCCATACATTTATTGAAATATCCTGTATAATTTACGAGATTTTTTTTACTCACTCCTACGGCCCTGCTTAAAGTGGTGCAAAATACCCATATAGGAAAGCCATCACTCTCTGTCAGATACTGTACAGTAAAATATAGCTGGCTTTAAAGAACCCAAGAGACTCATCCCTATTACTTTATTGAGGATTTTTCAAAAGTAGGTTGGCTCAGAGAACTGTTTCTCCTATTTCCATCTTTCACTTGCATTGTACTTTTAAGGAACTCTCAAGGGGCCGTTCATTAGTGGAAGGCAGATAACAAAAGCCCTGCTTGGTAGGACCATAGATCACATCTTTCCCATCATTCTCCTTCTCATCCAGAGTGGCCAGATGATCCTGGGAGCCCCATATTAAACCACTACCCCACACCTACAGTCAGGGGTCATTTCGTAGAACAAGAGGTGCAGGAGCTCATTAGCATAACTCATTAACATAACATATTTGCATATGCCACACTTCCTTGCATTACCGGAAGTGTGTCAGAAGGCAACACCCATCGCTCAGGCTCCACTGGACTGTTTTGGATTGCTAGCTATTTGGGGGGGGGGGGAGGGAAGGGGCAGCACGTAAGAGGAGGGAGAGCTTGTACCTGAATAAAACTTGGTCTTAAAGGTGCCACTGGACTGTTTTGGATTGCTAGCTATTGGGGGGGGGAGAACACGCAGATCTGCCCTAACAGAGGAGGGAGAGCTTGTACCTGAAGGTGGACCGGGGAGGGGGGGCTCTGCAACTTACCAGGTTGCTTCTTGCTCCTCCTGGCCCAACTGAGGGCTGCTGGGAGCAGGGGGTGGGGCTTGTTGCATGTGCCCACCCCCTGGGCTCCTTACTGCCGGAGCTCCGCTCCTGTGCGCTCCCACAGAAAATGACCCCTGCCTACAGTTGACCCACAACAATTCCTGTTTGCTGACATAGGAGTCTTCAGGAAGGTTGGGAGCACTTACGGGTTGGAGACAGAGGGAATGACGTCACATGACAGTATGTCACATCCGGTATCAAAGGTGACATCAAGGCCATCACTAGGGATTCCCCAAATATCTATAGTTTTTATGATAGAGACTGGGGAATTCCTAGAGTGTGGAATGATGTCATTCCCCCCCCAGTTTGCGCCCTCAAGGGAGGAGGGGCCAGAGCAGTGGGAGCAGAAGGTTAGTGCTGCAGAGAACATAGTAAGTCCACTTTGAACACAAAGGTTCCATTTAACCCTCATGCCTTATACCTACTGACAGAACTGTCCTTGATGACTTTGTCTAATCCCATTTCATCTAGACTAATGGCCATCACCATGTCATGTCTTGAGAGCCAGTTTGGTGTAGTGGTTAAGTGTGCGGACTCTAATCTGGGAGAACCGGGTTTGATTCCCCACTCGTCCACTTGCACCTGCTGATGTGACCTTGGGTCAGTCACAAGCTCTGGCACAGCTGTCCTTGAAAAAGAGCAGTTTGTGTCAGAGCTCTCTCAGCCCCACCCACCTCACGGGGTGTCTGTTGTGGTGAGGGGAAGGGAAAGGAGTTTGTAAGCCGCTCTGAGACTCCCAAGTGAAGGGTGGGGTATAAATCCAATCTCTTCTCTTCTTCTTGTGTTAGGGAGAGCCGTAAGTTAATTATTTTCTTTCTTTCTTTCTTTCTTTCTTTCTTTCTTTCTTTCTTTCTTTCTTTCTTTCTTT
>NW_015175425.1:210983-214239 GCF_001447785.1 Gekko japonicus
CCTTCCTTCCTTCCTTCCTTCCTGTTATGTATTAAGTTCTGCATTAGCTTGAGTTCTGAAACAGGATTGTAAATACACCAATCAGAGCTGTGCAATGTTCTGGAGGGAAGCACTCTTATATGTAAATAGTGATTGGTTGTTAACTGACTTGTGGGCGTGGCTACCTAAGCCCGGACTGTTTAAAAGAGAGCCTGTTGCTCTATGTTTTTGTCTCGTCTTGTTCTGATTTCTTCTGACTTCGTTAATAAAGCTGATTCACTGTTCACAAGCTGTGTTGAGTCTCATACTTAACCCTTCCTTCCTTCCTTCCTTCTTTCCTGAACATTAATGCCATGAAGGAGGAGGGGGAGATCTTTCTATCCCCTTTCCACACATTGTGTGGAATGCATAATTTTATCAGCCTCTATATGATCCCCAATCATCATTTCTTTTTATTTATTTTATTTATATTTACATTTATATCTCACCCTCCCCGCCATCAATAAATATACATTAAAATTCCAGTTAAAACTGTCAATCAATATAAAATCATACTATATCAGCATAACTTACAATAAAAGATGGTGATTTTCTAATATCAACAATTAACTGAATGGTGTTATGAGGCTCCTGCCCAGCTATGAAACCTCAGTTGGTGGCACCATTGGAACTGTTGGTACAGTTGGTAGTCAGGCCAGGGCCATAAAAATTAGGCAGCACCCTACTTAAAAGCCTGGCGGAAAAGCTCCGTTTTACAGGCCCTGCGGAACTGTAAGAGGTCCTGCATGGCCCTGATGTCCTCTGGGAGCTTGTTCCACCAGTGAGGGGCCACTACAGAAAAGGACCTGGCCCTCGTTGTAACCAACCTAGCCTCTTTAGGCCCCGGAAGAGCCAGGCAATTTTGGGAACCCAATCTCAGTGCTCGCTGGGGTACGTGCGGGAAAAGGTGGTCCTTTAGGTAAGTAGGTCCTTGGCCATAAAGGGCTGTAAAGGTAAGAACCAGCACCTTGAAACGTATCCGGTATGCTATAGGCAGCCAGTGCAGGGTTTTTAGGGTGGGCTGGATGTGTTCCCGCATTGGAAGACACAACAACAGCCTTGCCACTGCATTCTACACCAGCTGCAGCTTCCGGATTTTGGACAAGGGCAGCCCCATGTAGAGAGCATTGCAGTAATCCAATCTTGAGATGACCAGTGTGTGGATCACTGTTGCTAGGTCATTGCGTTCAAGGAAGGGAACCAACTGCTTAATCAGCTGTAGATGGTAAAATGCGAACTTTGCAGTGGCTGCTGCTTGGTGTAGTGGTTAGGAGCACGGACTCTAACCTGGGAGAACTGGGTTTGATTCCCCACTCTTCCACATGCAGCTGCTGATGTGACCTTGGGTCAGTTGCAAGTTGCTTCAGAGCTGTTCTCTCACAAGCAGTTCTGTCAAGAGCTCTCTCAGCCCCACCTACCTCACAGGGTATCTGTTGTGGGGAGGGGAAGGGAAAGGAGATTGTAAGCCGTTCTGAGGCTGTGGTCACACAGCAAGCTTCTCGTGGGGATATTTTTTTTTCGGGTTGGGATGATCACACATCTCTCCCCAAACCGCTTGCACCAAATGATGAGGCTCCAGGCACTGTCCAGATAGCCATGAGAGTTGTTTCTTTTTAAAAAAAATGCTTTGTGCATGCATACATGAACACAGCTGAATCACTGCGCCCACTTGGCCACACACACATGCAAACAAAGACATCAAAGTCAGGAGTTGCAAAGAGGTGGTGAGGTAGAAGGAAGCTTAGCTCGTGTCATGCCCACCGTGCTGCCCGACCCAGTGGACCCTGATCCCGGGGACTCTGCACCTTCAACATCCAGGAACAAGCTCCCTGCACCCCTGAAAGTACAAAACCTAAGTCTTTCAGAGGATGAACACCAGCTACCAGAAGGGTTCACACCTGGAGCTGCTCCTGCAGAGCCGAGCACAAGCTCCACGCCTCCTGATTCCCCCCCACCTGTAGCTCGTTTACGAGACCAAAGGAGACGGGACTTGACAACCCGGCATAGGGAAGCACGCATGTGTGGAAGGCGTCCTCTGAGTCCCGAGTATTGACTGGAGCCAGGACTCTGTAATCAGCTGGTAATTAGTGACAAGGGGAATGGGCTTTTAAGGCGGCTCTCTTCACTATCCAATTCATGCTGGCAACTGATCACATGATTGAATCGCTGAACCTCAGACCTTGCATCTTGTTTCCTGACTTTCTGCTTGACTCCCTTGGATTTTTTACTCCAGTCTGCGTGACATCGTTCTTCTGGCTCCCTGACCTTGGAATGTGTAACCTGACTCTGAACAACGGCTTTCGGCTTTACAACTCTGACTGCCAATCTCTGGTAAACCTTACACTGTGCAAGTGACCTGATAGTTTGGATTATGCTTTTGTTTCTCTGCCTATCTGGTGCTCTGACCACAGCCTGTGCTTTTGGATACTCCGTGTCTTGCCTAGCCCGCCCTCCCAGGGCAATTGTGACAGCTCATGCCTCGGCCAGAATTGCGGCGCCGAGGTGAACAAGCTCTATGTCGCTTCTTCCAACTGACCCGGCCGTCCTTCTCCACCTCCCCGCCTCCAATACAAACACTGGAGAAATAATGCCTCCTTCCCGTCATTGTCTGCCTACCGGAGGCTCTATCCTATTTGTTGTCTTTTCCACCAGCCTCCACTTTTGAAGGGGAGGGGAGAAGCCCAGAAGGATGGGTGAAAACAGCCATTCGAGCACCTGCTAAGCCTCAGAGGTGTGGTGCCGTCCGTAGCAACAGTTCATATAAAAGGCGCGCGCACACAAATACAGGCGAGTGTCTCTCTCACTTCATCCAGAAATTTACTGCAGCTGTGAAAGGACCAGCCATTTCCACTGGTGGCAATGTATGTACATACAACATTTCTGGTCTACGATCCTAAAACACATTGAAGAAATAACAGGTTTCAACTTACCACTGGATCCAACAACACTTCTGCTAGGCCATTGGCCGGAAGACAAACCACCTGCAATGGAAAAAGAACTAATCAGTATACTATTGACAGCAGCCGAAGCCACAATTGCTTGTTCCTGGAAAGAATCCAAACCTCCCACAACCAATGTTCCCTCTAAGATGTGGAGTCTTGTGAGCAAAAATTCTACTTTGTGAGCTACTGGCATTCAAGCTGTGAGTGAGCCATTTGGCTACTGCATAAATTAGTTTTCTCCGGAGCCATCCTTCCTGAGCTGAGACAAAAACGTGTGAGCCAGAGGCTAAAAAACT
>NW_015175425.1:214361-223223 GCF_001447785.1 Gekko japonicus
ACCTCTTGATATAAAGTTAAAAAGCAGTTAACATTCTTTTTTAATACTTACATTTTTTATTTTTTCAAAAGGAAAATATATAATTTTCTTAATACAAAACCTTATTAAATTTACATTAACTTTTATAGAACAATATTACTTAACAACAACATGTTATTAACAATCTACTAAAACACAACTGCAAAATAGTCTTTTTAAATATATAGTATCAATAATGTATATATCCGCATACAATAACCTACCATTAATAAAGAGCAATACTTCTATATTTTTCCGGCATATGTGGCAACCCATTTGCATGGTTAGATATATAATTAAAAAAATACAAACCATTTTTCCAGGAAATTATTTCTTTTTAACAATGAATGTGCTATCAACAACTGAGAGGCTATTTTATCAGCCACTACTACTTCCCACATTTTAGAATACCAATTATTCAGTGTTGGAATTCCATCTTGATTCCATCTTTGGGTAACAACGATTTTGCCGCTGAAAGGAATAATGAGAGCACTTCAATTGTTTGTTTTGTAAATTTTAGATCTGGCCAATTCTTTTCATAGTCAAAGATCGGTTCTTAAGTCAGCTCACTCCTTTTCTTTGAATTGCCTCCTGATACAAAATATCTATGTAATTAGCACTACTCAACTAAATAGTATAAGGGCACATTAAAAAAATATTATTGAACTGGGCTTTTTAGAATGCTTTTCTTAATGTAGCTCACCAAGCTGGCAATGTTTGTATTGCTCTGTTAAACATTTAAAATTTTTAATAAAAATAATTTGAAAAAATTCCACCATCCACCCCCCTTTCTTTTGCTGGCAACCCAGGGTTTTAACTGCTCGGAGACAGGAGAGAAGGGAGAGCAGACTGTGAGGAGGGGACAGAAGGGAAAGATCAGAGGCTGGTAGCACGGAGCCAATGAGTGGAGGCATGCCTTGCAAACAACAGGCAAATCAGAAGGGGGGGATGTGCGCTTGAATGTTTAAAAGTAGAATTCAATCATTGCTCATGCTGGCATGACAGGTCCAGTGGGGCAAGGCAGAGGGGGGGAGTTCACAGTCCAGTCCAAGAGTCAAGCCAGAGAGAGAGCAAAACAATCAGAGCAAAAGTCCCAATACACAAAGTCAAGCCATAGTCAGAGCGTTACCAATAGTCAGAGTCCAGATAGGCAAGTGTCGAAGTCAGGGGGCAGAACCGAAGATCAAGAGCCAGGGGGTCGTCAAAACGTGGACTGGAGTCAGAAACCAGGAAGTCAGTCAGTAGCCAGATACCAGGAACAGAGTCCGAGGTGCCGAGCTTCTGGTCCGAAGGATGAGTTTGCCAGCACAATTAGCCAGCAGTCAGCAACCTATTCAAATAGCTCGCTGGGTTTTTAATTCATTAGTGCCTCATTAGCACTGCCTCGCGAAGTCCTTGATCCTGCTAGAACTCCGGGCTTATTGATCTCCAACCGTGGAAGCGTGCCTCTTTGCGTCTGGTTGCCAAGTCCCGGTGTCTCCAATCCCTCAGCCGGTCGACAGGTGGCGGGGAATCGGGTGGCGTGCTGCTGGGGCCAGGCACTGCCTGATCGGTTTCAGGTGCAGGCTGTTCTGGAGGCTGGTGCTCATCCTTTCCTGCACTTAGGTTTGACAAAGACTCCCGTGCCTCCGATGGTGTTAAAGGCACGGAGTCCTCAGTTTCAGAGCTACCAGGCGCCGGATCAGGGGCAGGCATGACACATGCGCTCAAAGGCGGAAGCTGGGGGGGGGCTCATCATGCGAAGGATGGTCAGACAACCCTAATCGCAAACATTGCTAGAGGTGGCTTTCCAGATCGCCAAAATTGCGGATGCAAAGCGCAAATACCGGGAAAGTGCTTCATTTTCCCGGTGCAGGAAAATGCAAGAGAGAACCGGGACTATTGCGGGAGTGAGCCCACTTCGGCACGGGAGGCGGAACAGCCCGTCTGGTCAGCAATTTTCGAAGCAGGTAGAAACAGCAGTGAAACCTGATCAAAACGACTGTGTGGCCACAGCCTGAGTCTCCTTTGGGTAGTGAAGGGTGGGGTATAAATCCAATCACCTTTGTCTGGTACTCATTGGAGGTGTGACCAAAAGGAGTGGATAATGTCACTACTCCAGATTCCCAGATAGAGCAGTGTTATAAGATATATTACTGCATTACTCAAAATCCTTATTTCATTTTGAAAACGTCTTCAGTCTTATTCCGAGGAGAATTTTCTATTAGCGTTCTAATCAAAATCTCATCGACCAGGGATTTTTCTTTTAAAATAATGTTCCGTTGCACAATGATTTTTTTTTTAAAGCTCCTTTAAGGTTCTTTTCTACCTTCTCATTCCTGCGCGGCATCTAAGTAGGACAAGCTGCATTTGAAATGAACAGACAGATGGGACTCGCATGAGCAGGAAGTGACGGGTCCCTCCCATGCCTCCCATTGAAATGTTTATAATGTTCACTCATGTTTATGAATAGGGCTCGCTTTTAGCATCTCTCTCCTTGAGGCATCAATATGGTGCGATTTAAGTGAAAGCTGCGTCGGCTTGGGAAAGGATTTATCCTTCTGATACTTGCCAGCAAAAAAAAAAAAAAGTTCAGGTACTCAGAGCTTTAAAACTGTGGTGATGATTTGGGAGGCAAAAGCCGGGCATATTTCACTTGAGCCCTCAAATCCACGTGATGTGCTCAGTAGTCACTTTTTCTTAGGCTGCCAGATTGCAACCCAGAGGAACCACCCTTTACCTTTAACAGTTGCAATGGAGATGAAGGGATTTCTACTCTCCAGGACATAAGAGCCCTGCTGAATCAGACCAGTGGTCTATCTAGCCCAGCCTCTTGTCTCACACAGCAGCCAACCAGTTCCTTTGGACAGCCAACAACAGGGCATAGAGGCTGAGGCCAAGGCCTTCCCCTGATGTTGCCTCCTGGCTCTGGGATTCAGAGGCTTAGTTCCTCTGGATGTGGAGGTTCCCCTCAGTCACCATGGCTAGTAGCCATTGATAGACTTATCCTTCATGAATCTATCTAATCCTCTTTTAAAGCTGTGAAGGTCAAAGAAGACGGGGACGGCGGAGGATGAGATGGTTAGACAGTGTCATCGATGCAACGAACATGAAATTGAGCAAACTTCGGAGGGCAGCGGAGGACAGGGGGGCCTGGCGGGAGCTGGTCCATGGGGTCGCGGGGAGTCGGACTCGACTGTGCGACTGAACAACAACTCCTGTGACCATAACTACATCCTCTGTCAGTGAACTCCATATTTTAATCACTTCCTTATATCTCTCTAATTCATTTTGCTCCAACGCCCACTCCTATGGCTCATCCCTTCCCCCAAAACCAACTTGGGCATTTAATTTTGCACCATAGTAGGTGGGTAACACCCTGACCTGGACAGCCCAGGCTAACCTGATCCTGTTAAATCTTGGAAGTGAAGCAGGGTCAGCCCTGGTTAGTATTTGGATGGGAGACCACTAAGGAAGTCCAGGGTTGCTACACAGAGTCAGGGAATGGCAAACCATCACTGAAGGTCTCTTACCTTGGAAACGTCAAGGGGTGGCCACAAGTCAGCTGCAAATTTCCACCACACCAAGAGTGCAGCAGCCTGAATAGCTCAGACTAGCTCAAGCTCTCCAGATCTCAGAAGTTAATAAGGGTCAGTCATGGTTAGTAACTGGATGGGAGACCACCAAGGAAGTCAGGGTTGTATGCGGAAGAAGGCAATGGCAGACCACCTCTACTCATCTGTTGCCTTGGAAACCCCATGTGAGGTCACCATAAGTCAGTTGTGACTTGACAGCACTTAATTATTAGTAGTATGAGTATCAGTCAAGGGAACCAGCAGGAGTAACAAGAAGGAGAGGAGTGCTGGACCAGACATTGGGAGCCCTGGGGTTGGTTCCAGACTCAATTAGCAATTTCCACCAGTCTCCCCTCCCTGATGCAGAACCCCCTCCTATCATTTCTCAATGTCCTCTTTCCTCGCGGACCAGCATTTAGTAGAGACCATTGGGCTGCCATGGGAGGGGAGAGGCAAGAAATTTTCCATTCTATTCATGGAGCATGGACTGAATCCACAACTAGGTTCAATTTCATCTGGATCAACACTGCCCATAAATCTTGCTGGGTGATGTAGGGCCACTCGTATTCCTAACAAGGTCACTGTGGGAATAAAATAGGGAAGGGAAACCTTTTATGCTGCCTTCAGCTCCTTAGAACCAAAATGTCTTAGACAGCTCAGTTAAAGTTGGGTCCGCTGAGTTGCGGTTATGGTTGCAAAGTCCAGGTTGGGAAACTCCTGGAAATTTGAGGGTGGAGTCTAGGGAAGGTAGACATTGGGGAGTGTTATGTATTGTGTTATATGAACAGCATGAATTGTAGAATGAGCCTGAGCTTCAGTCACACACTCCATAGACTCTCAGTATCCTGAAATCAACAGCCCAATTGGCTGCCATTGTGCAATGGACCAATCAGGGAAGACTATGACTTTCGGCGGGAACAAACCCTATTGGTCCTAAGCACTCACTTATGATTGGACCTTACTGTTCTAGGGGTGTGGTTTAGCCAGTTCCAAACTGTATATAAGTTGGGGCTGTTCTGTGTGTTCTGTGTTGTTACGTGTTCTGTTCTAATAAACTGAAATCACTGATTAAAGAAAGAGCGGCCTGATCTTAAGTTACAACAGGGAGGGAGGGAGGGAGGTCACCAGGGATATAATGCCACATAGACTATACACTCCAAATACTGCTATCTCCTCCCAGGGAACTGGTCTCTTGTCATTCTGGGCGGAAATCCAGGCTCCACCTGGGGGTTGGCAACCGTAGGTGCAGTCTTTTCAAAGGTAGGAGAAGGGCTGAAAAGCATTTTAAGTGGCACATATGAATTCATGGTACGTAACCCCTATTAATTTTGGCCAACCTCTGGTCTTGGATGAAACACACTATTGCCTGGGACAGCAAATGCTACAGGGCCCATACCGAGGAGAGGCCAGCCTGCCCACTGTGTTTATAGCTGCTGGTACAAAGTATCCCCAATTGGATACATCTCTGGGTTTTCTACAAAAACAGGGAAGGGCCATACACCTCACCTTTGTACATCTCAACTGTCACTTTATGGCAGCTTTGCAGCACTTTGCAATGCCACGGGTCAGCAGAGGCCCTTTTTGCGAATTTGTGATAATCCCCTGCAACAGTCCAAAGTTTGTGTTAAATAGTGGGTTCCATGGAGGAACAGACTCCCAGTCTAGTGACCAGCTCTACTTTATTCAGTGATTTCAGCAAGAACAAGACTGTGGACCAGAGCCTCAGTTCAGTGATATTGCTGGCAATGGTCACACCCCAACACACCCCACTCCCAACAATAGTTTATTTACAAAACTTTAAATCTTAATTGGTTACTGCCAGAATCCTGTTGGTCTATCATTATTCGGCTCCAAGTTCACCCTGTCTCTGGCAACACTGTTCTACACCTTGATTGGTTACTGCCAGAATCCTGTTGGCCTATTGTTATTCGGCTCCAAGCTCACCCTGTCTCTGGCAGCACAGTCCTGCAATGTTTCACTCCCAATACGTAACAGTTTGCTAGGCCCCAAACTGAGTCTGACATAAAGGAGGCTTTGTTTCTCTTTAGACATTCTGAGTTTGGCCTGGATCTTGCAGACTTTTGCTTTTAAATATTTTATAGCTCCACACAGACATGTGCTTTGCTGTGCTGTTCTCGTAACACAATAGGTTGCATTTGGCTCAGCGTTGCGCAGACCTGATCTTCCTTCTGAAGTGCTTTGGCAACTGAGGTGGGGAGGAGAGGCTTTTGTTGTTGTTGTTGTTTAGAGGCACAAACAAAATTACTCTTCTGGAATTTGTCTTCCCCCCCCCCTTTTGAATTCCAGCAACTTCCCCCAGCAGTTAATTCACCAGGAAAAAATAAATGAAATACTATTCTCTCTGAAAACACAAGCTATGCATCACCTTTTATTTGTTGTTGTTGTTCAGTCGCACACTGATTTCGGTGTTGCCCATCTGGTGATGTCCATGTGTAGAGTCGCCTCTTAGGTTGTTGGAAAAGGGTGTTCGCTATGACCAGTGTGTTCTCTTGACAAAACTCTGTTAACCTTTGCCCTGCTTCATTTTGCTTTCCAAGGCCAAACTTGTCTGTTATTCCGGTTACCTTTAGACTTCCTACTTTAGCATTTCAGTCCCCTATGATGATGAGGACATCATTTTTTGGAGTTAGTTCTATGAGGTGTTGTAGGTCTTCATAGAACCGGTCCACTTCAGCCTCTTTTGCATCAGTGGTTGGGGCATAGACCTTTTATTTAGGCCAACCTAAATAACACAACATCCTCGGAAAGGTTTGGAGCTTTCTGGAACTCTTTACCACCATAAGAACATAAGAGAAGCCAACGTTGGATCAGGCCAAAGGCCCGAGCAGGTCTTTATATTGGACTTTTTACACATGAATAAAGTTGATATTAAAAAGACTGCTTGAAACACTGACCAAGGACTCTGAGCTATAAGGGGTCAAAGAAAGGTTTTGGAGACAGAAAAACAGCTGAATCATTAACAGTTAAGGCAAATAACGACTCAGGAAAGAGGCCCCTAGTTATCTGCATGTTAAGCTGGGAGAAGCCAGCAAAAGACAATGGGTTTCGAGGTCGTGCCTAGACTTGTTGTCTCCGCTTTCTTGCATTTCTTTTTCTTTGGTATGGTGGTGATTGCTGCCTCCTGTACGATGTCACGAACCTCTGTCCATAGTTCTTCAGGCACTCTATCTATCAAATCCAGACCCTTGAATCTATTCTTCACCTCTACTGTATATTCATCAGGGATGTGATCTAGGTCAAACCTGAATGGCCTCGTGGTTTTCCCGATTTTCTTCAGTTTAAGTCTGAATTTTGCAATGAGTAGCTCATGATCTGAGCCACAGTCAGCTCCAGGTCTTGTTTTTACTGACTGGATAGAGCTTCTCCATCTTTGACTGCAAATTATATAGTCAATCTGATTTCGGTGTTGCCCATCTGGTGATGTCCATGTGTAGAGTCGCCTCTTAGGTTGTTGGAAAAGGGTGTTCGCTATGACCAGTGTGTTCTCTTGACAAAACTCTGTTAACCTTTGCCCTGCTTCATTTTGCTTTCCAAGGCCAAACTTGTCTGTTATTCCGGTTACCTTTAGACTTCCTACTTTAGCATTTCAGTCCCCTATGATGATGAGGACATCATTTTTTGGAGTTAGTTCTATGAGGTGTTGTAGGTCTTCATAGAACCGGTCCACTTCAGCCTCTTTTGCATCAGTGGTTGGGGCATAGACCTTTTATTTAGGCCAACCTAAATAACACAACATCCTCGGAAAGGTTTGGAGCTTTCTGGAACTCTTTACCACCATAAGAACATAAGAGAAGCCAACGTTGGATCAGGCCAAAGGCCCATCCAGTCCAACACTCTGTCACACAGTGGCCAAAAATACCAGGTGCCATCAGGAGGTCCACCAGTGGGGCCAGGACACTAGAAGCCCTCCCACTGTTGACCCCCCACCCCACCCCAAGCACCAAGAAGACAGAGCATCACTTGCCCCAGACTGAGAGTTCCTATCTATACCTTGTGGCTAATAGCCACTGATGGACCTCTGCTCCATATGTTGAAAAAACAAGAACTGAGGGGGTACCTTGCTAGGGTCCAGCCTGACAAACAGCAGGAGACTTGGAGGTGGGGACACAGAGGGGCATCAGCAATGGTGTGATGTCACATCTGGAAGAAACATGGAAAAGACATCACATCACGGTTCCCCCACTCCTAGGGGCTCTAATCCACCCCCAGGCAACTGGCTGGTAGGGGAAGCCCCACCCCCCAAACCCCACTCCTAAGCCACAGTCATCCACATCCACCGCTCTCCCTCCCTGCTAAAAGATTTAAAGGACTTCAGCTGATTGGCGGGGAGTATGTGGCCCTCCAACCAGCTGGAGGGCCCTTTAAATTTTTAGCAGGGAGGGAGAGGGGCTGTCACCAGCCACAGCTCTGCTGGCAAAAAGACCCTTTAAAGGGGGCTCACAGTGAGGAGGGCAGCAGCATGGACCTGAATCCCAAGCGGCAAAACGCCACTGGGAAATGAGCCTCGTACACACCACAGCCCCCACTTTGCTGGCAAAAAGACCCTTTAAAGCAGAGGTGTCAAACTCATTTGTTATGCAGGCTGGATCTGACATAAATGTCACTTTAATGGGCTGGGCCATGCGTGCCATAAAATGTAACACGAGGTTCCAGAGATATAAACTTTATAAAGGTGATTTCAGATGTCAAATGGCAATAGCAGGTGAATGACAATAGCAGGCTTGATTGAATTAGGTGTGATGTGCAGAGGAGTCACAGGCATGGAGATGCCAGCATTGATAATAAGACAGGAAACCTAGGTCTCAATCCCATCCAGGAGGATTCACTCCAGGAGGATGCAAAGAATAAATGGACATGTCTGGCATTAGAAACCACAACATTCAGTTGCTGACCTAAGAGTAGCCATGCTCTTACAAAGGAATTTCAAAGGGAGATGAGAAAGGGAGACTGCTGAGTTGCAATTGATAATTAAGCTCAAGACAATGCATTCTCCTGGACTGAATTGAGACCTGGTTTTCCCTGTCTCATTACCAATGTGTGCTATTATCATTTGGCATCTGAAATCACTCCACTCTCCAAGATATGACCAATCCAAGTGGTCTACTTCCTAACCAGGCTCTTTTTGGGAAAAAATAAATAAATAAATCCAGATAGGAACAGAGGAATCCAATCTTTTTTTAAAAAAACACCTTTTCAGAATAAGCCAAAATAATTTCATCAATGTACATTGTGCTTCTCAGAAGAAACCACCCACCCACCCCCTCCCTCC
>NW_015175425.1:223378-228003 GCF_001447785.1 Gekko japonicus
CACCCCCTCCCTCCCTCCCTCCCTCCCTCAAAGTATGCTTGTGCACAAAAGATTATACCTGGAATAAAATGTTGTTGGTCTTGAAGCCGCAATGGGATTCCAACTTTGTTTGCTCTCTGTTATCCCCTCCCAAAAGAGGAGGCGCAGTCCCAGAGAAGGAAGCAGAAACTCTCTCTCTGAGTGTGTGTGTGTGTGTGTGTGTGTGTGTGAGAGAGAGAGAGAGAGAGAGAGAGAGAGAGAGAGAGACACTTGTATTTGTATCTCTCCCATGTGAAGCAGGAAGCTGTTTGTGTGAGAGAGAGATCGAGAGATCGAGAGCAAGGGAGGGTGGAGGGAGGCAAGAGGCAGGAAGCAAAAAGCTAATGAAGGAGCTGGATAAAAACCAAGCTACGGTGCAGCTGCAGCCCTGGGAAAGGAAGCAGGAGATGGAAGCTGCTCAGGAGCCAGATTTGAGCCCTCTGTGGGCCACATCCAGCCTGCTGCCTGCATGTTTGACACCCCTGCTTTAAAGGGTCTTTTTGCCTGCAGAGCTGTGGCTGGAAACAGCCCCTCTCCATCCCTGCTAACAGATTTAAAAGGCCCTTCAGTTGGCCGGCGGCCATGTGCTCCCTGCTGATCAGATGAAGCCTTTTAAATCTTTTAGCAGGGAGGGAGAGGGGTGTCTGTGGCTTGGGGTGGGGCTGGAGAGTGTCCCCAGCCACTCCCGGAATGCCTGCCAAATCCCTCAGCTGGATTGACAAGGGGACCTGGTGGCAACCCTACATCTTTCCATGAATCACTGGAAACTCTAGGATTCCTAGAGAGGACTGACATCACTTCCAGGGAAAACCAGTAGTGGTGAGAAGCAGGAACTAAAGTTAGGGATATTCCACCCCCACCGGAGGACTGACAACTGAACCTGAAGCCATGTTTTTCGAGGATTGTCTTTTTGCAACTTGTGCAGAGTTTTGTTGCTGTTGTTGTTTTCGATGGGCTCAGAATGTAGCTAATTAGTATCAAGTAGAGTTGCCAATGTCAGGTTGTGGAATTCCTGGAGATCTTGGTGTAGTGCATGGAGAGCAGGGCCGGCCCTATCACTAGACCTGCTAGTATCTCGCCTAGGGCAGAGATATTAGCAGGGTGCCAATTCCCCTGCTGGCCCCCCCGCCATAAGCCCCCACCCTGCCCAAAGCTGCCTGCTGCTCCTTTCACCGCAGCAGCAGTGCGACGGCAGCGCTCATGCCGCTCTGCGCCGGCCACCGTGTGCCCGTGTCAGCTCCTGGGGAGTGCTCAGTCGACTGCCCGGAAGGGAGCATGGAGCCTTCGGAGCCCCATCCCCTTCCCACGTGCAAAAGTGCCCTGGGTGCAGCGAGTCGAAGCGGACAGGGATGGGGCCACTGGTGGTGGGGCGCTTGCGGGGCTCACTGGCGCTGCTGACCAAGCCATCTGAGTTCGAGCTCTTCTTCCGCTGCTGCCCCTTCCAGGGTGGCTTTGCCCTCGCCGCCGTCCTGAGCGAGTGCCTGGCCTTCCTGAGCACCTTCCACTTCTCTGAGGCAGGTAAGTGGCGGCGTGGGGGGAGGAAAGGCACTCTGCATGTGCACAGAGGCTAGTTCGCCCTGGTGCAACTGCGCTGGGGGAGGGAGCGGCCCATGAGGGTCGGGGGAGGGTTTTTGGAGACCCAGGTCAACTCCCCTGCTCCCAGTGGGCGGTTCCCTGCAGAGGGAGGGAGGGAGGGAGGCTCGCCCCTGCCTGGCCCGCCAGCACCATTGGCGGTGCCCGCTGACAATCCCCACTGCTGCCGAGCTGCTTCCTGGCCGGGGACCGCGAGAAGGGCTTGGGCCAAGTGGCGGCTCTGGCTCAGAAAGGACCCCATGGAGAGGACAGAGTTTGAGGAGAGAACTCAGTAGGAGTATGATATCATGCTAGGACTTCTGTTTTCCCTAGAGTCTGGTATACTGGCAGCCTTTCTCTCCAGGGGAACTAATCTGTGTAGTCTGAAGATCAGTTATATTTCTTGAAGATCTCCAGGCCCCATCTATAGGTTGGCAACCCAGTGGGAAGATGAAGGAAAGCTAGATGCCATCAAATTGAAAATGTGGCCTCCACACACAGAGAGCTAAATAGACAAATATGAAATTGCCATATCCATACACTGTCCATAGTGCTAGGATTAATCCTAATCCTATTTTCAGCATTACTGCTGGGTTTTGCTGCTTAGTCACTCCTTGGGTTCTGAGCTGAACAGCTATGCATTACCGATTGCAAAAAGACTGGGGGGAAAACCTTCTTCTCCTAGATTTCAGGTTGACCTTTGTCCTTTTGTAAGTAAAGGCCTGATGTACATTAGCTGTTAATTACTCCAGTTCTTAACACAAGTGGCTCTCTCCTTTGCAGCCTGTTCTCTCACCACTTTAACATAATGAGAAATTGCAAAGGATGAAGGGAAGGGAGAGGGAAAAATCAGAACCTTCTAGCTTAATCAGGAAAAGGGGGTAACATCTTGGCTACTTTCCAACAATACTTAGGACATAGCAAAAGAAAGCTATGCTACGGTTCATGGGAGAGCTGCTGTGTTGGTTGATATACTCAAGGGCACCATTAAAGATTTCAGGATGTGGAAGAAAAGAGTGCAGAAACGTTCAAGGTTCAAAAGCTCCCTCTGTGAGATATTCAAGAGCGTAGTACAGAAAAGGGTCTTATTTTAAGAGCATTTGTTTGTGATTTGAATACCTCGTTCTGATGTTATCAGAGTAGGTCAAACAGTCACAGCCCCCTTCCTCCTAAAATATAGAATATGTGCCTTTGGTATGCATGTCTAACAAACACACTATGTAATTGCTTATAGCCGGGATGGGCAGCAGGTAGCTAATGATATTAATCACATTGGATTTTACCGTTTCGTTCCATTAGGGAGACGTGGCAGTAAAAGCAGCACTACACCAAAGAAATGCATGGGTGCATTCAGAACAAGCATTATAAAGTGGATCTTATGCTATTTCTGGAACATTTGCAGCAATGAGATTCTGTGCATAGTTCAGAATAAAGGCACAGGCCTTCCTTCAGGCGTACAGTCTGAGAGCAGGCACACAAAGGAAGAGATGCAGAAGAGATGCTGAACAGCTTCTGTTCAGTCACACAATGAAGAACCTTGTGTTGTGGTGACAGCTGCTGCCAAAGCATTTTTTAAAATCTGCTCAGTCTATCAAAAATCCAGAGGCCAATCAGAAGATCTGATGGACAAAAGCCCCACAGAACCCCACCCACTTTCTGAAACCACTTGATGGATGACTGCTGTCTACTGGCACCACATAGGGAGCCCTCGTCTAGTTATTAAAACACAGTTTCTGGCTAGACATTGTGGATTTCCATAGTTGTTTCTCAGCAATTTTTTTTATTATTTTGAGTTGATTTTAAACTAATCCTGGAATTGTTTCCTATCCCTTGCTACCACTTCTTTATTTATACAGAGGCCTTTTTTCAAGTAGAAAAGGACTCTGGACATTTCCAAATCAAATGTCCTGAACAGTAGCTCCCAGAGGAATTCAGGGGGTAGACTTTCTCCGAGTGTGTGTATGTCTCAGTCTTACACATCCTAAAAAGTAAATCTCAGAGTGAAGTTTTCCTCCAGTTTTGCCTCGGAAATACAGTGTGTACCTGAGGTGTTAGAACTTTAGGAAGCCTATCTCGAACCGCTGAGCTACTCCCAGAAATGCTCTGATTAGCATGAAAATGAGTACCTCGGAGAAGCAGGAGGATAATAACAACTCATAAAATTTGTTTACCAAAAAAAAGAGAGGACAGAGTTTGAGGAGAGAACTCAGTAGGAGTATGATATCATGCTAGGACTTCTGTTTTCCCTAGAGTCTGGTATACTGGCAGCCTTTCTCTCCAGGGGAACTAATCTGTGTAGTCTGAAGATCAGTTATATTTCTTGAAGATCTCCAGGCCCCATCTATAGGTTGGCAACCCAGTGGGAAGATGAAGGAAAGCTAGATGCCATCAAATTGAAAATGTGGCCTCCACACACAGAGAGCTAAATAGACAAATATGAAATTGCCATATCCATACACTGTCCATAGTGCTAGGATTAATCCTAATCCTATTTTCAGCATTACTGCTGGGTTTTGCTGCTTAGTCACTCCTTGGGTTCTGAGCTGAACAGCTATGCATTACCGATTGCAAAAAGACTGGGGGGAAAACCTTCTTCTCCTAGATTTCAGGTTGACCTTTGTGCTTTTGTAAGTAAAGGCCTGATGTACATTAGCTGTTAATTACTCCAGTTCTTAACACAAGTGGCTCTCTCCTTTGCAGCCTGTTCTCTCACCACTTTAACATAATGAGAAATTGCAAAGGATGAAGGAAAGGGAGAGGGAAAAATCAGAACCTTCTAGCTTAATCAGGAAAAGGGGGTAACATCTTGGCTACTTTCCAACAGTACTTAGGACATAGCAAAAGAAAGCTATGCTACGGTTCATGGGAGAGCTGCTGTGTTGGTTGATATACTCAAGGGCACCATTAAAGATTTCAGGATGTGGAAGAAAAGAGTGCAGAAACGTTCAAGGTTCAAAAGCTCCCTCTGTGAGATATTCAAGAGCGTAGTACAGAAAAGGGTCTTCTTTTAAGAGCATTTGTTTGTGATTTGAACA
>NW_015175425.1:228092-265642 GCF_001447785.1 Gekko japonicus
TTCAGAATAAAGGCACAGGCCTTCCTTCAGGCTTACAGTCCGAGAGCAGGCACGCAAAGGAAGAGATGCAGAAGAGATGCTGAACAGCTTCTGTTCAGTCACACAATGAAGAACCTTGTGTTGTGGTGACAGCTGCTGCCAAAGCATTTTTTAAAATCTGCTCAGTCTATCAAAAATCCAGAGGCCAATCAGAAGATCTGATGGACAAAAGCCCCACAGAACCCCACCCACTTTCTGAAACCACTTGATGGATGACTGCTGTCTACTGGCACCACATAGGGAGCCCTCGTCTAGTTATTAAAACACAGTTTCTGGCTAGACATTGTGGATTTCCATAGTTGTTTCTCAGCAATTTTTTTTATTATTTTGAGTTGATTTTAAACTAATCCTGGAATTGTTTCCTATCCCTTGCTACCACTTCTTTATTTATACAGAGGCCTTTTTTCAAGTAGAAAAGGACTCTGGACATTTCCAAATCAAATGTCCTGAACAGTAGCTCCCAGAGGAATTCAGGGGGTAGACTTTCTCCGAGTGTGTGTATGTCTCAGCCTTACACATCCTAAAAAGTAAATCTCAGAGTGAAGTTTTCCTCCAGTTTTGCCTCGGAAATACAGTGTGTACCTGAGGTGTTAGAACTTTAGGAAGCCTATCTCGAACCGCTGAGCTACTCCCAGAAATGCTCTGATTAGCATGAAAATGAGTACCTCGGAGAAGCAGGAGGATAATAACAACTCTTCAGGAGGTCAAAACCCCAAAGGAAGAAAGCTGAGCTTTTGCCCTCTCGTGTAATTATTCTATCTTATTTCTCCTCCAAACATGCCCTTTTTGGTTTTGGTCTGCACCCTCTTTGGGGAAAAACGTGGACAGTTTTGTTTGTACAAGCTGAATAATTAACCGAGTCGGGGTCATTATGTAAGACTCTCAGAGCCGGCTCTTCTCTCTCTCTCTCTCTCTCTCTCTCTCTCTCTCCTCCACCTTTCACTTCTGAGGTAAACTCAGCACCAAGCGGTAATTAAGCCCCATATCAAGGGATTGGGCTGAAGTATTCTAGGCTAATGAAAAGAACAGGACTGATATATACAGTCAAGGTGGCATCAAAGAGGCAGGCATCTGGTGGGTGAACAAATTGGACCAGCTGATTGAAAGGTGTGACTGGGAAGGTCAGGGGGGAAGTGCTTTCTCTCTGACACCCTTTGAATATACCTCCGTTTCCCCCCCACACACCAGACTTTTTGACTGTCTCTGATTCTGTGGCTTCAAGGAACATAGTTTTGTGGGTAAAAGGTTGCTGCGAAAGACACAGGAGCAAGGCCATTAAAAAGATGTGGTGGTGACCTTACTTGGGAATTAAGGTTCGGGATGAGTCGATAAAGCCATTTACAGACATTAAGCAGGCCAAGCGTTTCCCATCCTGTAATGCATCAGCGTGGCCCGGGGCTTTTTTTCCTTGGGGAGGATGCCGGAATGGAGTTCCGGAACCTCTTTGACAAAAATTATTTTTAAAAAATGTTTAAAAGTTTAAAAGACTGAAACCTTCATTTCCCTCTTGAGAGTTCTGGCACCTCTTTCTCCAAGCACTTTCTCCGAGCACCTCTTTTTCTGCACTAAAATTGAATTCAGCCTTCTTTTAATCCAGGTTTTGTTCCCATTCTGCACTAAAATCGAGTTCAACCTTCTTTTTGTTCCGTTCCCTCCCCCCATTCTGCGTTACATTCCCTCCCTTCCGTGGTCAGCCCAGTTTCAGCCTGCTGTCGCCCCGGGTTATTTGGATGCTGTTTTGCCCTGGACTTCAATTGCCTCGACTCGAACACTGAGAAAATTTGGAGTGGCAGGTGTAAAGTAGTGGAGTTCCAGGCGTCGCATAGTCAAATCAGCCCACATTCAGATGATTGAACCGGTGCAATGCCGGCTTATATTCGTGCACACGCTCACACCCAACACCCCCCCCAATTCCCGTGATAGGTCCAAATACATGGCCCCGTTAACAATAGGTTCTCTTCAGAATCCTAGCACTCCCATTGGTTCTTGCCAGGATCCGTGGTGGCTATTGTTCTAGACCCGAAGGTCTGGGAGACAAGTAGACCGCATGGTCAGGTGCACGCAGTCGCAGCCATCTTAATACATAACAGCAGGTAAATGCGGAAAGGATTTAGGATTGCCGGCAGCTTTTTGATTGGCCCCTGCACTTTAATTATCAAGTTGATCAGCAGACATTGGCTGATAATGCTTCCCTTTGTGTCATGAAGATTCTTTATCTGCTGATTTCTGCAGATTAAGCAACTGTATTAAAAAAACCAGAAGGTCAGGCCGATTTAAAGATGTCAGAGAAATTTTCACATTCATCAGTTTCAGTTGAACCTTGCTGTTCAGAATGGGTTCATTTAGGATGCAGGATGAATGAAAGTTGGACATTTTACTCTCTTTTTTTAAAGTACCCGTTAGGTAAACTTTTATTACTTTTCATATTATACACAAACCAGCATACATACAACATATAACAAACATCCACTTACATTCATAACATATACAAAGAGATCAGTATAACTCTATTACCATTCTTAAATCACTTTGTATAGGTTTGCTTAAGTTTCTGTACACTCTTATCTTATCTTTTTACCATAGTTTCTAATTAACTAAACGAGATTAATAATACCAAAATTTCCGTTACTTTAATCTATGCATTTATATTGTACCAGTCTCACAGTTTTTCCCACATCTTTTGAAATGTTGGGTCTGTTGTCCCTCTCATCAACGATGGCAATTTGTCATTTTCAGCCGTCTCCAACAGTTTATTCACATATTCTTGCTTCTTTGGTGCTTCCATTTGTTTCCAATATTTTGCATATAATATTCTTGCTGCCATAGATAGGTGTACTATCAAATATCTATCACCTTCATCAAAATCCTTTGGAAATATGTTTAGTAGTAATATTTCCGGCAAAATGGTATTTTAGTTCTCAATATCTCTTGCATCATCTTGTGAATCCATCTCCAATATCTCTTTGTTACATTGCAAAGCCACCACATATGATAAAATGTACCTATCTTATTTTTACATTTCCAACATTTATCTGAACAATTTTCATTTTGCTTAGCAAGCTTATCTGGTGTAATATACCATATATAAAACATCTTATACATATTTTCTTTATATGATACTGCCTTAGTCATTTTAATATTTTTAGACCATATCTGGTCCCACTCTCTCCAAGTAATATTATGACCTACATTTTGGGCCCATAGAATCATATTTTGCTTAACTGTTTCATCTACCAGCAGATCCTCTAACAACATTTTATAGATTTTCTTTATCAGTTTATCATCCAAAAACATATGAAACTACAAGAGTTTTTTCTAGTTCAGTTCGTTTCTCATTAAAACCAGTCTTTTTATCTTTATTATAGATAGATTCTAATTGCATTTTATTCCACCAAGACAAGTGTTCTGGCAATTTCAAGCAATCTTTCTCATCCAAAATATCTTGATATCTAAGCAGCTCTTCACCTGTAAAGACATTTTGCTCTTGTCTGACGTCTCGCGTGGATTGTTCATGCTATTGTTCATTGGATGTCTGTTTTTTAACAACCTGGGACAAAAGGGGGGGGGAACTGAACCTAAAACCTAGAATCCAGAACCTAAAAAAGGTTAGTCAAATGCTAAAGAGGGCCAACAATAAAAGCTTAATATAGGCAATATATAAAAAGATACATGTATTTATTAAACAAAGATTTAAAAATTATATATAAGGGCCCAATTACACCTCAGGTACAAATAACAAATTATAAGACACAAGAGCTGATAGATTTGACCTGACACGTTTCGGCCTGCATAGGCCTTCTTCAGAGGTCAAGTATAATGAGGAACATATTGGCTAAAATACAACACAATCATGCAGATACAAAATATAAAATCAATAGGGACCAGAAAAAAGTTGTTTCAAACTGAGACCACTAGGCACTGAATAAAAGTACAAGTAAGGCCACAAACAGAGTAATCGTGTGCTAAGTGGTGTTTTTCTGGTATACATTTCTGGTCCAGAAATTGCCTTCATATGATTGTTCTGCCAAATGTCCACAACAGAATTGTCCTTAAGCAAAAAGCCCTTATATATAATTTTAAAACCTTTGTTTAATAAATACATGTATATTTTTATATATTTCATATATTAAGCTTTTATTGTTGGCCCTCTTTTGCATTTGGTTTTTAACAACCCCTACATCTCTTTTTGAAACACTAAAAAAGTATTATTAAAGTTGTTTCGTAACCTAAAAACATTCTCCTGAGAGTCAGCCCCCTTGAATAGGCCTGAGTAGGATTCTGGGTGGATGTGCCTAAGATTGTTTCCCTAAGTGTCAAATCAAATCAAATCAAATCAAAAACCTTTGCTAGGCAGTTATTACAGATTACATAACCAGATCACGAAACATCAAGAAATTACACAAATAAACCATCATAAATTTCAAAGGAGGGGGGGAAGGGAAATCCAAAGTTAATAATAAATTTACAGAGCCTCATGACAGCTAGGAAATACCTAATACCTAATACAAACACAATATATACCATGAGATGGCAACCAATATAAACTGACTCTTCTTCAAAGTTACACATGAATAATACACTGGTGCTCAATGTAACTTGTATGATCCTCGTTGTTTGTGTCACTACAACAAATATAACAAAGTACAACATATTCTATTTCTTACAATAACCAATAATAACAAACAACAGCATGCACTTTCGTTCCATACAGCTTTGTGAAAGATTTTACAGCATATACTTTTGCTTAGTACAGTTTGTGAAAGATTCTGACGGGGTCCCGGTTTACTTTCAGCCTGTTTCATTAACTTTATCAAAGAATCCTCACACTTAAAGACTACATGAATGGAAGACTTCTGTAATTATTTCCATGGCATATTGTTCCTGTTTCAAATCTGTCTTTTCCTACTTTGTTGTATTTGTTGTATTGATACAAACAACAAGGATCATATAAGTTACATTGAGCACCAGTGTATTATTCATTAGTAACTTTAAAGAACAGTCTGTTTATATTGGTTGCCATGTCATGGTATATATTGGCCCCGATCACATGGGCCAGATAATGCGGGGTTGAGGCGTGGCTGTTCGCCCCAGAGCAAAATAAAGTGTGGTAGTCCAATCACATGATCTCCCGCATCTCCGCGCTTAGGCTGTTAGCTGGCGATCACACGGTGATGCTGGAGCATGACAAAGAAGCGGCGTGGCAAGTGTTTTGTGTTTGTGCGCATGCACAGTTACATGGAGCAGCACTGCTTTCAGTTACATCTTTGTGCGCATGCGCTTATGAAAAATATCTGGTTTGCGACGGGATGTGGACGGGCGCCGGATGCCACAGGATACTAGTGCTCCCACGAACAGACACCCGCCCCCGCCCTGCATTTTCTAGTACTTTTTTACTGCGCATCTTCGGTGGGACGCCACGGGTTGGCCACGGGTGCGCTACACTTCCCAGATGTTGCAGTGTGATTGCACCCCGAAAATCCACCTGACATTCGTGCCTTTAGCACAGCAAATCCTCCGTGTGACTGGGGCCATTGTGTTTGTATTGGGTAAACTTTCCATGAGCCTGTAATCTGAAGTGAAGCTAGGAAATACTTATCACCTTGATTAGTGATATGACAGTTCTGGTCAGATCGAAGATATAAAACTAACCACTTACCAGCGTGGCCTTTCGACTTGCATAAAAGAGGACTAATTAAAGAGCTCCTCAACTCTGTATAAAAATTGTAGCAAAACAAGACATGAGATAAGAATTCAGGAGCTCTGCTTCATTTGTTGAGGGCAGTAATTCTAAAATGCCATTTCCCTTCCCAGCTGTAAAGTTTATTTATTGAGCCAATGTTAAAAATTTACATCACTCAGGCAAATTCTTTACACAGGCTTCGGGGGGTGGTCTCAGGGCAGCACCTGCAGGCCTAATTGCCCACGAAACACAGGCTCCAAAGGCTCAGACCAAACCTTCCCTTGTGATCTGTAATAATATTTTAAAACCATTCTATGGTATGACATAGATTGTTTCATAACCCAGATAACAGTTTCACAGAGAAATGTTTTTTTTTTTTACAGTGATAGCAAAGTCTTGTCAGGATCCACAGCAAGACAACGAAGTATGCGCTTCTAAGAAGGTTTTACTTTTATTGAAAAGCCATCGATGCAGTAACATGAACACTGTTAGGAATGGCGGGTTACCTATGCGCATAATAGGATACAGGGCATTTGTATGCGCCCCCCCAGCTCTACCCAATTAGATGGACTCCCACGCGCGGGCATTTGGCTTATTCTCTAATGGCCGCAAAGCTGGGAACGAAAGAAGCTCCCACGAAAGCTAGACACCACCAACCTCTCCAGTAACCTTGACAGATAAGCGTTACAGCTTTGAAGCAATTAAGCACATGGGAAGGAATGCACAGCAATTAGAAACACACCCCACACTCATGGCAGCATCAGCTGACACCAGGCAAGGATCCTAACTTGTTTTAATAAAAAGAAAGAAACACACACCACACTCATGGCAGCTTCAGCTGACAAGTCTGTAATTTTAGAAATAACATTATGTTGTCTCTCTTAGAAACATGACTGTAGTGGCAATGGCTCATGACAAGTATTCACTTACACCTAAAATAGTTAGAATGGGATTACTCTCACCCCTTCCACACACCCTCTTTGGAAACCAAAAGGATCTTACTTTTTTGCTGAGCTGTTGCTCGCTGAAACAGAAATGCGCCCACATGGCAACCACTCACAAAACCCGTTCCAATAAAGTCAAAGGCAATTTGCGAAATCTGTAACTGCTGGTAAAAAATAAGTTGATCAGATCATGTAAATCCATTTGGGGAGCAAAGATCGTGCGGGGCAGCGAACTACAAAAAGCAGTTGTGATTGTGAATGGAGGTGGATTAATTCCTTTAGAAAATGGTAAAGAGGAAAGACCGAAATATTCCATTCAGGTGAGGAGGGACGGTTTCGTTTACCTGAGAGAAATAATACCCATGGGCTTTGAGAATAAATGGAAACTGCATAAGAGGGAAAGTAAGTCTAGGAAACTTTAAACAGTAAAGGATAATGTCCACCTATTTATACCTCTGGAAAAGGGAAAATACTCCCTGTAAGCATGGGGAATATTTCTTATGAAAAACATCACGGAAGTGGGGTTGCCAGGTCAGAACACTGGGCTGGCCAGGGGGGTTGGAGGGAACTTTCTGGGAGTGGGGTGGAGCACTGCAGCACACTGAAGTCACACAGAAGGGACATCAGCATGTCAGGGACATCACGCGGAGATGCTCTGGTTCTGGGGCAAAACTCTACGGTAAAATCAGCCTCAGACCATAGAGTTTTGACCCAAAACCAGAGTGTCACCGCGTGACACCCCCAACGTGCTGATGTCACTTCCACGTGAGGTCAGTGTGTTGCATTTATTTCTGGCAATGTCACTGTTTGGGGAGCAGCATTTACTCTGACCAGTCAGCTGTCAGGGGGCAGGCAGAAGCAAAAAACCAAAACCTGGGAGATCCCCCACTCCCAACTGGGGAATGGCAACCCTGTGTGGAAGACATTTTAACCAACTGTGGCTGCGGTCACACAGGAAATCCATTTGGGGAGCAAAGATCCTGTGGGGGAGCGAACTACAAAAAGCAGTTAGAAAATGGGAAGAAGGAAAGACTGAAATATTCCCTTCAGGTGAGGAGGGAAGGTTTCGTTTACCTGAGAGAAATAATACCCATGGGCTTTGAGAATAAATGGAAACTGCATAAGAGGGAAAGTAAGTCTAGGAAACTTTAAACAGTAAAGGATAATGTCCACCTATTTATACCTCTGGAAAAGGGAAAATACTCCCTGTAAGCATGGGGAATATTTCTTATGAAAAACATCACGGAAGTGGGGTTGCCAGGTCAGAACACTGGGCTGGCCAGGGGGGTTGGAGGGAACTTTCTGGGAGTGGGGTGGAGCACTGCAGCACACTGAAGTCACACAGAAGGGACATCAGCATGTCGGGGACATCACGCGGAGATGCTCTGGTTCTGGGGCAAAACTCTACGGTAAAATCCCCGGGCAAACACCCCCCCCCCCCCCCCCGCAATATCCGGCTCGTGTGACCGGGGCCTGTGTGTGTGTGTGTGTGTTAAGTGTCATCAAGCTGCTTCTGACTTATGGTGGTCCTATGAATTAATGACCTCCCAGATGCCCTATTGTTAACAGCCTTCATCAGATCTTGTAAACTGAAGACAGTGGCTTCCTCAAATGAGTCAATCCTTCTCATGTTGGGTCTTCCTCTTTTCCTGCTGCCTACAACTTTTCCTAGCGTTATTCTCTTTCCCAGTGACTCTTGTCTTCACATAATGTGACCAAAGTACAATAGCCTCAGTTTAGTCATTTTAGGTTCTAGGGTGAGTACAGACTTGATTCGATCTCGTACCCAGTTATTTGTCCTTTCTGGCAGTCTGTGGTATCATAAAACTCTCCTTTCTAACACCACGTTTCAAATGAATCAACTTTCTTCCTGTCAGCTTTCTTCACTGTCTGACTTTCACACCCACAGATAAAGAAGAGAACAACAAAAAAGGAAAAAAGAAGAGCAATGCACTGAAGAATTATACAGAAGAGATGAAAAGATGACGACAAATAGAGGGAAGGCTAGTGTTGCCAAATAGCTAGATAAACCCAGTCCAGCCTGTTTCTGTGCAGAGAGTGAAACTTTTCATAGCGTAGAATAATTATCACCTGCTAAACTCTGCAGAGCAGTCTGCTGTTAAAAGTGTAAGAGCAGAAGCCAGTATAAAAACTGGCAACCCTCAAGAGTGTATTGAGTGAGAAACTTTATAGACCTAACTTCTTGAGTGCCGCATTCCAGCATCCATTAGCATCCTGTGCAGATGTTGGGATTGTTCATGTAGCTTTGCTCATCCCCAGTTTCTAGGGAGATACCATCAGACCATCAGATGTTTATGCCTGAGTCAGAACAGCTGTCTCGTTTTGGAAACTGACCTGCGGGCAACTGACAACATGCTGTGGTTTTGAGTGGGAGAAGGGTTTTTTTTTTTTTTAATCACATTATAGATATGAATAAAACCTCAACCCAAAGAAAAATCTGGCTCCCAATTGAGCTAATGTAATCCAATTACTCCACTATCAAGATGCTTTTAAATCAATGAGTGAAGGACATGGGTCTTTGTAAGGGCAAAGATATCATGTCTCTTTTATAAGCAAAGTACATCATTAGCTCCCCTTGAAAAGGGGAAAAAATGCCACATGGCTGCATTAGAGTTGAAAAACAGAAGGCGCTGACAGTAGCTAACAACTTAACCACCACTTCTTTTCAGAGGCCAAATGTGCCTCTAAAAATCTTAACTGCTGTGATTTGCCATAGCTATAATTATGCTGAATAGATCCATTGCCCAGAGGTCTTCGCCTGCACACTGTCAGATCTCGTGGTCTGTGTTCAAAATGAACAATATTTCCTGTGCTTTAGTGTAGTCTCCTCACATTCCATAGAATTTATCAACAGTCCTCGTCCATCGGAGGAGAGATGGAAACAAAGAGATGGTGTTTCTCTTGATCTGTTGTGCTCAGTTTTGACCTCCCCACCGTCCCAAAGTTTCAGAGAAGCTTTCATAAATATTGACAATTCTGCCTCTAAAAAGGAGGGAAGATTTATTTATTCAGCATAGTTCAGGGTCCTGAGACAGAGACAGGCAACCGGCACATCACCTCTGAAACATCTCCTGCTTTAAAAACCTCACCGGATTGCCCTAAATCAGCTGTGACAAACAGCAAACTATTAATATACTAGGAGAAAGGCCCGCAGTGGACAAGAATGTGACGGGCCCTGGGGGGGGCAGGAGGGGGGCCTCTGGGTGGCCTCCCATGCACCCGCTTTGGTGGGAGGGCAGGAGAAGTAATGGGGAGGGCTGCAAAGGGCTCCCCGGCCCCTTCCTGGCTCGCTTGGCTGGGTGGGTGGGCCAGGATGGGGACGGGGGGGTGTCTGTGGCTTGGCTTCTCCTGCACGCCCGCTCCGGCAGAAGGGCAGGAGATGCCATGGGGAGGGCTTCAAAGGGCTTCCCGGCCCATTCCTGGCTCGCTTACATCAGCGGACGGGCCAGGAAGGGGCCGAGGGGCTGTGGTGGGCTTCCCCTGCTCGGCAGCTCCGGCGGGAGGGCAGGAGAAGCCACAGGGAAAGTTTTAAAGGGCTCCCCGGCCCCTTCCTGGCTTGCTCGCCTTGGCGGGCAGGCAAGGAGGGGACAGGGGAGTCTGTAGGCAGCTTCTCCTGTGCGGCCATTCCAGCAGGAGAGCAGGAGAACCCACAGAGAGGGTTGTAAAGGCCCCCCTGGCCCCCTCCTGGCTTGCTTGCCTTAGTCTCTGGGCAGCTTCTCCCACTCGCCGGCCTTGGAGGTCATTCCCCGTGGGTCCACCTCGGCGACCTGGTGGGGAAAGGTGGCGTAGAAGCCACCGGAGGTCCCACGCCACCTGCCCCTCCTGGAGGCCTCCAAGAGGCTGTAGAAGCCAGGTGGGGAGGATCAGGTGAAGAGGGTGGTGCGGGGGCCTCAGAAAGATTGCACGGGGGCCCCAGGAAGTCTTTCCCCACCCGGCCACCGCGGCCAGCAAGTCGGGAAAGGTGGCACGGGGGCCTGAGAAGCTGGAGGGAGATACTGTGGATGGATGACCGGCACAGGACCGCCGTGGTCATCCTCAGTGTCCCACGCATCCTGGCCATGGAGCGGCCATTGTCTTTGACGGCGGTGTGTGCACTGAGGGCAACACACTGGCTGCCAGACATGTGGGTGGGACTGAGGCCACGCGGCCACCCAGCAACTGGCAGAGTTTTGGAGTGGCAGTTCAGGTGGCCAACTGATTTTGGCGTGAATCGAATCCTGCCATCCCATATGAAAGATGCCACCCCAAATCAGCTTTATAATATAGAGAGATATATTGGGATGGTTGCAAGATTATTTTATTTTTTATTTACTTATTTATTTACATGTGATTTATATACCGCTCATGACCCCTAGTGGGTCTCAGAGCGGTTCACAGAATACTACGGAGTAGTAGGTAATCCTATCTAGGGCCACAGTGTGATGAGGGGAGGGGAGACCTACCAGCACCCTTTTTCTTTCCGGCATAGACTTTTTTCCTTCTCTTGCGGCTTCATTGTTGTTCCGGTACTCCAGCTGGCAGTCGGTCAGGCTCAAGCAGGCAGTCCCGATTTTTCTTCTCCTCAGAGCAGCGCGCCCCGGGCGCAGCTTCGGTCAATGTCCTGAAGGCTCCTGCCGTGCTGCATCCACGTCATCGCGCTGCTCAACTCCGACTCCGCCTCTGCTCGACCAGCCGCTGCTTTTTACTGGGTTGCTTCTGCCGCCATTGCTCTCTCGCCGCCGCCGCCGCCGCTTCTTCGGCCGCGGCGGGGATTCGAACAGCCATTGTGGCTGTTCGCTACAGATGTTTACAGCAGGTGTTGTATTGCCTGCGCCACCGCTCCATGTAAACTCCATGTAAAGGTATGTAAATTCCTTATAATCTCACCTCTTCTGGTACTGAGTATTGTATTCTGTACCAGCTGAAGCTTCCCAACTGTGTTCCAAGCACAATTATATCAATGAGATGCAATGTGGTAGAGTGATATAAATAGCATAAGTAATAGAGCAGCTCTTCTTTTTTGATCTTGGGAGCCTTTCAAGATGAAAACGTCACCTTAGTTTACAAATAATCTTGTACAGAGAGTTTTATAACAGAATCTCCTGATCATTCCCCCCCCCCCCCGTACCGCTTCTGTAGTTACATATAAAAATGTGTGGATTACAGGAGGCACCCTATTTTCTTTGGCTTTGGAGTGTTTCACATTCAGAGAGATTCCTTTGTGCAAGTGAGATGTTCTTGTTAGGCAAGGACCTAATGGTTACTGATATCTTCTACATTCTCCAACTATGTTCACTTTATATTTGGACTTCAAGGATTTTGCTCTGTATACACGGTTTCCTAATGAGTCGCTTCCTCCTAGAGAAAGGCAAAGAAGTGAACAAAGTTGTTTTCCAAGTAGTTTCTTCTGTTCTCTGAAGCTTCTATGGCACCTGTTTGATGGCATTGTCTTTGGAAAATACATGTTTGCATTCCAAATGTTTGAAGACTGCAGGCATTTCAAAAGGAGTCCAAAAACAGAACTTTTTATTCTCATCTCTGTGTTAATATGATATGCACACTAGTGGAAAGGTAACATTCTGTATGGGGACATCTGATGGCCAAATGAGGTGACTGCAACTCCCAAACTCTACACTATTCTTGACTTTTAGTGCAAAACATGGAATCTCTCCTGTTAGTCTAACAGACAACGTTTTAAAAAAATCCCGGTGATAACTCTGAATCCTCACCTTTCACCTCCACCACCCAGAATAGAATTATGTTGTGAGTGTTGTAATGCGTTGTAATGCTGCAGATTCAGCTGTGGGATGGGACGGCAACCGATTAAACTATCAAAAGTTGTCAATTGACTGGCCAAACTGACCACCTAGTGTTTTACCATAACCATATATTGCCAAATGTTCCATGAAGCCAATAATGCCTTTGGGTTGGGGGTAAACTGCCTATTAAACTAAACTAATGGTGCCATCTGATGGCCGATGTGGGAATGAATGTTCCCTACTCATCCTGATGAGAACACATGCTGAATTTAACAATAGCATGTTCTGCCCTTCTTCCATGGAGGAGGGGCCATAGCTAAGTAACAGAGCACCAACTCTGCATGCAGATGGTCCCATCTTCAACCTTTACCATCTCCAGTTCAAGTTGCTTAGGTAAAAAGTACCGGGAAAGAAGCTTCTCTGCTTGAGTCCCTGCAGAGCTGCTGCTAGTAGTGAGAAGTCTTTATCACCCACACAATCTGTATAATAAGTTGCAGTCAGCACAGCTGAATGGTTTGACGGTTCACATGTTTTTGATGGCGCAAAACAGCTGATTGTGCATGCACTAAAAAAAAGAAAGCTACTTGTGCATATACAGTTACAGGACTATATTTGTAGCAAGAACACTTTTGCATATTAGGCGACACACCCCTAATGTAGCCAATCCTCCAAGAGCTTACAGTAGCCCCTGTAAAAAGAGCTCTGTAAGCTCTGGGAGGACTGGCTACATTAGGGGTGTGTCACCTAAGATGCAAAGGAGTTCCTGCTACAAAAAGACCCCTGTAAAATAATTTATATGGCTCATTCAACATTACTGTGCCATTGTTTTGGTATTATTATATGTCCTTGATATCAGCAATGGATATTGATTTTATAGTACCTGATGTATTGTAGGCGGCATCTGGCTGATGATTATCTGAAGAAGACTCCTTCGAAACACCATTCTGCTAGCAAACTATCAATATACGCAGCCACACGGGGGGGAATTCATGCGGCCAAAGTGCGGCTTTTTAAAGCTGCACCAAAAGAGACACACGGCGGCAGGATCAGACAGATCCCTTGAGCTGCCACGCAGTTGCTCCCTGGCACGATCAGATGCCGGAGGGGGGGAGCCATGGAAAAGAGTGCGAGGCGGCTGGCTGCGCATGTGTGCGCATGCGCAGTTTGGCTGGGAGCCTCCAATGCTCCTGAAGACGGGCGATCCTGCGATCCAACGGCCGCGCTTGCTGCGGCGTTTCAGGTAAGTCCTTCCCTTTTTCAGGTTCTTTTTTGCTCTGCGTTACTAGCCTGAAGGGACAGATCAGGGACGGGTGCGCGCTGCTTCCCAGATGTTGCGGTTTGATCGCATCCGTTTGCTGTGCCCCTGATCCATCCCTTTTCCGGCCCAAAACTGCTTGAATTTCTTGTGAAATATATAACAATCTTTGACTCCTTGTAGATGTGTGACGGACACACAATTAATCGGAATTGGGTATGTTATCCTTGTACAACGAAAAAAACCACACCATTTTTATATGATATGCAAATGTGAATTTTTTTTTATATGCATTGTCAAGTAGTATATTTGGGACCTTATATCATTTACATCTGCCTGATCGTTTTTTAAAAAATAATTTTTATTTTATAAATTTTCCATTTAACACTGCATACAGATATAAATATCATTGAAAATCAACTTCAACAATACAGACCCCTACAACAAAATAAGGACATTGACAATCCTATAGTAGAGATCCTGTTTCAAATGTTTGATCAGATCTTGTAAGCAGAATTCTTAGCTGAATCAACCGCACTTAGATACAGTCTTTTTACATAATGCGCATATTTTATTGTCTAAATTTACTTACCAGAATTCAGGCCCTGGTCACATGGAGAATTTGCCGTGCGAAAGGAACAAATGTCAGGCGGATTTTGGGGGCGCGATCACACCGCAACATCTGGGAAGCGTAGCGCACCTGTGGCCAACCCGTGGTGTCCTGCCGAAGATGCGGACTTAAAAAGTACCTTGGAAAGTGCACTAGTATCCGGAAAATGCGGGGCAGCGGCGGGCATCTGATCGCAAGAGCGCTAGTATCCCATGGCATCCGGTGCCCGTCCACGTCCTGTCGCAAACCGGATGTTTTTTGCAAGTCTCCACAGGATGTGCACAAACGCCGACCTGCACATGTGCACAAACATGAAACCGAAAGCAGTGCTGCTCCACGGAACTGTCCGTGTGCCCAGTGCTCCACGAATCTGCTTCCATGATCATGCGCATACAGGGACTACGTTGGGGGGGAAATTGCCCCGTCTGCTCTGAAAGCGGTGGCTTGCGATCGCCGCTTGTGTGATCACGCCACGCCGCTTCTTTGCCACGCTGCAGCATCGCCGTGTGATTAGCAGCTAACAGCCTAAGTACAGAGACTCGGGGGACCGTGTGATCGGGCTACAGCACTTTATTTTGCTCCAGGCCAAACAGCCTTGCGTCCCCCCCCCCCCGGGCCCCCCCGGTGTTATCTGGCCTGTGTGACCGGGGCCTCGATATATCTTCTCAAATGTATTTATTATATACTACTATGCCACTAAAGGTGTCTGAAAAATAATAATCTGACTCAGTATAAATTCACTAAGCCCCACATCCTGTTTCCAATGGCAGTTGGGTAATGCAGCTGTAATGCCTTCTCAAGGCATGGTTGTTAGGCCTGTTTTCTTTACATTATTTCATTTTTAAATGTTGTTTAGGCTGCCAAGCATTCCACAGCAGAAATCAAGAAACACTCTCCCCTTCTAGAAGTTCCTTTGCATACATTTATGTTTGCATACTGCCATTGGCTCTAAATAGTTATTGATTACAGTTGCTTAGAGTTTAATTTCACTGTCTCATGGCAACTGGAAACTAATGCCGTATTTGTGATTATAACATAGGCCTTCCCCCCCCCCCCGAAGTTCTAATCAAATTCATGATTTAAGCATTTGACCATTACTTGACAGGATTTTATCAATATCTACCCGGTCAATTGACCAAGTGTTTTTTTGGATCAATCCAAATGAACAACTGGACTTCAGTCCCTGGCACTTCTAATTAAAACATCTCAGGTAGCAGGGCTGGAGGAGACGTTTTCTGGAGACCTCAAGAGAGCCACTGCCAATCAAAACAGACATTTGTAGGCTAGAAAGAGTATTGGTCTGACTCGCTGTAAGACAGGGACTCCCCAGCCTCTTTAAGCCTGTGGGCACCTTTGGAATTCTGACACAGAGTGGTGGATACAACCACAAAATAACCACTATGGGAGATAGGCCACAAAATGGTCGCCATGGGAAGTGGAGTCCCACACACAGAGGAAGTCCAAGTGCAGGGGACAAGAGGAGTAATTTTTTTTAAAACACACGAGGAAAGAGGAGTCAGACTAAAACTGACACTGTAGAGACAGCTGTTGCTGAAAGTCTATTTTAGTCCGCAAAGCGAATCAGATCTTCAGGGGACAAGTGGGAGCCCCAGGGGTCATTTCCTGCGGGAGAGCACAGGAGAGAAGCTCCGGCAGTAAGGAGCCCTGGGGGCGGGCATATGCAACATGCCCCACCCCCTGCTCCCAGCAGCCCTCAGTCGGGCCACAAGGAGCAAGAAGCAGCCAGGTACATTGCAGAGCCCCTCCTCCCGGCCCGCCTTCAAGTACAAGCTCTCCCTCCTCTGTGAGGACAGATCTGCGTGTCCCCCCCCATAGCTAGCAATCCAAACAGTCCAGTGGAGCCTGAGCGGTGGGTGTTGCCTTCTGACACACTTCCGGTGATAAGGAGTAAATTGTACAGCACACAGTCTATAAAGCCACAAACATAAAAAAAAACAACTGTGAGCTGAAAAGCCCGCAAGTAAAAAAGTACAAAAAGAGACTTTAATACAGTGAAAAGAAGCATAAGATAAGCCACATCAATAACATATGGGAGTAAAACATCCTCAATAATAAAAGGAGTCAAGTCCCGAGAAGATTTCTTCAACACTTTTCCTAGGTAATTGAGTGTTTCAAACTCCTGGTCCTTCTTCAGGAACATGGAACTGTAAAGTACAAGTGTAGCATGCAGCAACGCTTATGCTTCTTTTCACTGTATTAAAGTCTCTTTTTGTACTTTTTTACTTGCGGGCTTTTCAGCTCACACTTCCGGTGATGTCAGGGGGTGTGGCATATGCAAATAAGTTATGCTAATAAGTTATGCTAATGAGCTCCCGAACCTCTTTTTCTATGAAATGACCCCTGGGGAGCCCTATTGAGTAGGAGCCCAACTGACCCCACTCACTTTCTCAAAACACTTGGCAGGCACAAGGAAATGTGTTAGCAGGCGTGACCATATTGGGGGGGACCTCTGCTGTAAGCCCTATCTAACCTGAGACCACCTGTTCTTCTCTCCGCCTGTTCATGTTAAGACATATTTTTCCTGGATGCAAGCAATCCTCATAGAGATGCCAGGTCCCCCGAGGGGCGGGCGGGGGATTGCCCGCCCAATGGGCCCCCAACCCCGCCGGTCCAGATCAGGCCAGCGGGGGGGAACCCTGCCCCCAAAGTGCCCAGTTCTGGCCGACATGCCCAGCGCGATGACATCACCTGTTGGGCACGTCACCAGCCGACGCTCTAGCAATCAGCAATCTAGCTATCAGCCTGGAAACTCTTGGCGATGACTATCGTCCCGATTGCAAATGAGAGTTTCCGGGATGATTGCTAGAGCATCGACCAGCGATGTGCCCCTCCTGATGACATCACTTCCGGGTGATGACATCGCTTTCATGTGTGCAAGGATGTCCCGGGCAGGGACCAACTCTCCCCCGCTGTGCCAAGTAAGTGACTTGGCAACCCTAGATCCTCACCTTTAGAATTGTCATCCAATAAGAAAGTGCAACATTTCATACCAGTCCCCGTGCTATTTTTTCCATCCAACTCTAAGCCAGCTATTAACGCTGTAGAGAAGATCTGCCTTTTCCCCCCCGTTTTCATTAGTAATGCTTCATTCCTTCCAAATGGCATGCTTGAAAAATCAAACATACTCTGCTCGCAATGTCTTTCTCTCTCTCTCTCTCAAGTCAATCGCTTACGTTCCCCAATGGCTGATATGTTTGCAATTTAAAGCCATCTGCATTTTGAGCGTATGGGCTGCATCCCTATTAAAATGCAATGTGTTTTCTACTGAAACCAACAGGAAACAAAAATATATATGAATGGCTAGAATAGCAAATGAAATGAAAATCAATACCTTTTTTTTTAAAAAAAAAGTGAGACAAAAAACTGCACACAGCTATTTTTTGAGACGATGCTGAGCTTTTAAAAGAGTCAGTTCTCTGAACTTCCCTCCCCCTCCGATTCTTATGAATGAAAAGCACTGGGAATATCAATGTGTTGCATGAATGACTGGACAACTCAAATAAGTTGGCATGATGAGCCCAACCTGGAAAGGAACACAGGTGGGTTTCCCATCAGTAATCTTTAAAGGCCAGAACCTCTTCTGATATGAAGGAGATAGAGTGATGCCTTTCCAGTCTTTGTCCTATCCCGAGATACGTCGGTGTGAAGGTTAGGAAAATTAACCCTCCCTTGACACTGATGTTGTGCAATGCTAGGTCCATTCAGGGCTTTTTTTTTGTAGAAAAAGGCCAGCAGGAACTCCTTAGCATAACAGGCCACACCCAACAGCAGAAACTCCTTAGCATATTAGGCCACACCCAACAGTGCAGCTTATTAGCATATTGGACCACACCCCCATGCCTTCGCTTGGCTTGCCCAGGCACTCTTGGCTATGGGGAGCCCGGGCAAGCCCCCCCCTTGAAGGGGAGGGAGGCAGTTTAAACTGCATTCCCTTGGCTTGCCTGGGCACCCCATGGCTGAGAGAACCCAGGCAAGCTGGCCCTCGTACAGGCCAGGGAAGGCACAGGGAGGCATTTAAATGCCTCCCCAATCCTTCCAGGGGCCCCCGCCCCCCTGCCTCAGAGTCACCAGGGGGGGTCACTCTCCAGGCCTTCCCCCTGTAGCCATGCACACGCAGAGGTTTTGGCTGTAGTGGGTGTGGCCAGCTCTGAAGCCAGCCGGAACTCCGTTCCTGTGCGTTCCTGCCCAAAAATAGCCCTGGGTCCATTAATAGTAAGACCATGACGCTGAAAAATTATTTTGCAGTGCATGACATGGACCTGGCATGCCTGACCGAGACCTGGACACAGGAGGGTGAAACAGTCACCCTGAAATAATTGGCCCCACCAGTTTTCTTGGTCCTCCATCAATCTCGAACAGAAGGGCAGGGGGTGGCCATATCTGAGTGGGTTTCTCCTTCAGAGCACTCTCCGACCCTAAGATGGCCAGTATTGATTGTGTTGGCCTGGTTTGGGATGCTGAGAAGAGTTTGGCTGCCTGCTTGGTGTACTGACCACCTAGTGGCCCAGCAGACACCCTTCTGAGCCTGCTGAAGGCAGTAGTTGGCTGGGCCCTGGAGTTCCTGAGACTGGTGGTCTTAGGGGACTTCAACATCCATGTGTAAGCTGCCATCTCCTCACAGGCATTGGACCTGGTGTCATCCATGGCAGCACTAGGACTCTCCCAGATTGTTTAGGGTCCCACACATTGATCAGGCCACACACTGGACTTGGGGATGAATACTGATCTGATTGCAAATGAGGAAGTCAGATCACTTTGCCCTGAAGGCTCGGATGAGGACCCCAGCCCCCTCCTGTCTAGGCAGCAAGTGGATTTATGCTCCCCCGCAGAAACTAATGGACCCAATTGGGTTTCAGAATGCTCTGCAGGATCCGATGCCCTCTGGTGATCATTCGATGTGCTGACAGAGGATTGGAACTCCCGTCTCTCTGAAGGCATCAATGAGATTGCCCCCTGGCATCCTCTCTGCTCTCGGTCTAGATCGTCCCCCTGGTACACTTCAGCACTTAGGGGGATGAAACAGGAGCTGGGAGGACTAGAGTGAGTTTGGTGGCGAACTCACAATGAAGCTGCAAGAGCAACTGATAGGACATTTATGAATTCCTATGAGATGGCGGTGAAGGCTGCGAAGAAAGAGTTGCACTCAGCCTCCATCGCAGCACAATTTTTTTAGGGTGATGAGATTGCTAACGTCTCTCAGTGAGAGAACCCAAAATATTAGGAGTTCAGCTGTTAGCTGCAGAGGTCATTTCGGGGGGGAACGCGGGGGAATGCAGTTCCCCCGGGTGAGGTGCAGGGGGGCGGGGCACATGACAAAGCCCCACCCCCTGCTTCTGGCCGCCCCGCTTCCAGCCCTCATTCAGCCAGGAGGAGGCAGGAGAAGAGGGAGGGTAAGTTGCTTCCTCCCCGCCTCTCCCCAGCCCTGCCTGCCTGGGGCCAGGGAGGGCCTTGGCGGGGCTTCCTCGCACTCCCGCTGGCCTTGCAGGTCCACCGCTGGGCCCCTCATATGCTAATGAGTTATGCTAATGAGTTCCCCTAGCTCTTTTTCTACGAAATGACCCCTGGTTAGCTGTGAGACCTTTGCAAGCTTCTCTGTGGAGAAAGTCTTGTTGCTCGGCTGCAACCTCCCTGCCAACATTGGCCATCTTTGGATTCGGTCTTTGGCCGCTTCAGCCAGCTCTCCCAAGCTGATGTCAAGAGGGTCCTGGGTGCTTCGGCCGACCACATGCATCCTAGACCCATATCCCTCGTGGCTGATGAAAGTTGGTGGTGAGAGGAGAAGGGGTCCTCTCACCACCTCATCAATCTGTCCCTAGTTCTGGGGGTCTATCCAGGGGGACTGAAGGAGGCTGTGGTTGTACCACTCTTGGAAAAAAACAACAACTTTGGATCCTTCCAGTTACCCCCCCCCCCAGTTTTGAATCTTTCATTTCTGGGTAGGGTAATTGAGAGAGTGGTTACAGAATAGCTCTAGAGTTTCCTGGATGAGGCATCAGCCCTGGACCCGTTCCAGTCCAGCTTCTGCCCATGGGACGGAGATGGCTTTGGTCAGCCTTACAGAGAGCTTTGCAGGCAGCTGGATGGAGGCAGGTTGGTGCTGTTGGTATTACTGGATTTCACAGCAGCATTTGACATGGTCAGTCACAATCGCTTGACTCACTGCCTCTCCAACATTGCAGTTCAGGGGGTACTCTTACAGCGGCTTGCCTCATTTCTCAAAGGTTGGGAACAGAGGGTGGCTCAGGGAGAGAGGATATTGCCCAGGTACCCTTTAGTATGTGGGGTACCACAAAAGGCAATCCTCTCTTCAATGTTATTTAACATCTACATGTGCCCCCTTGCCCAGCTGGTGACACCCAGCTTTATCTGCTGATGGGTGGCCATCCAGATCCCATAATGTTGTTACAGAATGTTGTCCTCCGCCCTGCTCCTCATTCCTTGTTTAGCTCAGAAGACATTTGGAATTAGTTCCAAAACCTGAATGTGAATCAGGATGGCCAAACTCCAGGTGGGGCCTGGAGATGTCGCCGAATTACAACTGACATTGAGGCAATTTAAATGAATTCCACTGGAGAAAATGGCTACTTTGGAAGGTGGAGTTGGCAGCATTATGCCACACAGAGGTTCTTTTTCAGGTTCCGGCCCTAGACCTCTAGGGTTAGGGAATCCCAGATGTGAGCGGTTGGTCCCTAGAGTTCATTAGCACCTTCCTCCCCACATTAATAAAGTGCAAGTGTGCCCTGGTTAAACACTGCAAAGAACAGAGGTCATTTCGGGGGGATCATGGGGGATCGCAGTTCCCCCGGGTGAGGTACGGGGGGCGGGGCACATGATGAAGCCCCACCCCCTGCTTCCGGCCGCCCCGCTTCTGGCCCTCATTCAGCCAGGAGGAGGCAGGAGAAGAGGGAGGGTAAGTTGCTTCCTCCCTGCCTCTCCCCAACCCTGCCTGCCTGGGGCCAGGGAGGGCCTTCGTGGGTCTTCCTTGCACTCCCGCCGGCCTTGCAGGTCCACCACCGGGCCCCTCATGGGGCTCGGCAGTAGAGCTGCAAGGCCGGCGGCAGCGGCCGGGACCATTGGGGGCGGGGTGTGTGGCCTTATGACACACTTCCGGTGATGTCAGGGGGTGTGGCATATGCTATGGAGTTATGCTAATGAGTTCCCCTAGCTCTTTTTCTACAAAACGACCCCTGGCAAAGAACAATCATGAACCATATCCTCTGTTGGATGATTCGCATGGCTGAAATCCAGGATCATGGAGATGAACTAGAGAGGCCTGTGGTTCTGTTCCTCTTGCAAGGTCACTCCTTCAGTGGACTGGAATGACAGAGTGGAGCGTTAATTCTCTGTGAGCTCTGAAATCGCTTGACCGATCTCTTGACCCATGCAGCTCTGGGCTCCGTGAGGCTGCAATTCAGATGTGGAGAGTTGAGGGAAAGGAGCAAATGAAAGAAAGAAGACACAAGATGTGTGTCTGTGGGGGGTGAATTTCTCATGTCGTTAGGTTACTGGTATTTTAAAAAAACAAACCAGCACGACTGAGTGACTTCACTGCTGAGTAAAAATATGAGGTAAATATTGCCTCAGCAATGAGGTCACCTTAGGAGGCCATGTCAGATCTAGCCTGCTGCCTGGTGCCTAATTCTGGCAGCGAACTGGACTGTAACTAGGACTCTCCACTGCCGTAGGGCAGACTCTGCATTTTCCATCAAGTGCTCTGCCTGGTTGTGCTCTAATAAGAGCTGGGATATTTGCGTCAGCAGTTAAGAACTGAGCATCAGGGCCTGCAACCCGTTCTCAACTGGGGCAATGCTAATAATATATCTCAGGGCAGGAACCAGACTGCTGTGTGGCTGGCACTATTCCTGAATGGACTACCTGGAGAAGCTCCTTCCTTTCACCCTGAAGCAGGCTGGCAGAACTTGTGCTGAACTGAGCTCACCTATAACGTGTTGCGGTAGCCAAGATAAGTCGTTTTAGTTCTACACAGACAGGAGAAGCAGAAGGTGCCCTAGCAGAAGGGGAGGGGGATGAATATCCTGCTGGCTTGCTGCAGCAGGCTAACAGCAGCTGGGGCAATTTTAGTCGAATTTTTCCCTCCCTTTTCCGAAAGTGTTTGGTTTACGTGAGGCCAGAGGTAGGGGTGTGCATTTGGTTTGTCTGAATAATTATTTTTTAAAAACCCTGAAAAAATACTGGTATTTTCTGGGGGGGTTTAAAGTCAAAAACAAACTAGAGATTCTTTTTGGCTACTTTTGGCTGAGCCCTCCCCCACCCCCCCACCCCCCATGTTATTCGGCTTTTATTTGGGTGCAACTTCGGGGAGACTGCAAAGGCTGAGTTCACTTGCTGAGTAGCTCGGTGGGGGCATGGCTTGGAGAAGGCATTTAAAGAGACTGCCCCCCCCATGTCACCATCCCCATCCTGCCTGCTGGTTGCTAGTCTCATCTTGGCAACCCAGTTTGTTCAAGCCAGACCAACCCAATTTTGTTTGTTTTAAATTTTCACTTATCTTTTTATTTGGAAGCTTTTATCTTTTGTGAGCCACTTTGGATCACTCTAGGGAGAACACCAGCATAAAATAAATAAATTGGCTGATGAGAGTTTCCCCAGTGCACCACCCTATATGGCCAATGGGTCTCAAGACTTTGCAAGCTCTCTGTTAAGCCATGATGGTCTCCTGGTTTCCTTCTCTCCACCAGCTTGTATGTGCTTGCCATGAATATCCCTTCCCTAAAGAATGTTCCTCCTCATCAGTAGGAAATGTTGAAGTTGGTAGGAAAAGAGGAAGACCCAACGTATGATGGATCTCCTCAGTTAAGGAAGCCACGGCCCTCAGTTTGCAAATGCCAAGCAAGGCTGTTAATAAGATCTTCAATATCTGGGTGGTGACTGGAGATCTCCTGGGATTGTAACTGATCTCCAGGTGACAGAGATCAGTTCTCGTGGGGGAAATGACCTCTTTAGAAGGTGGAGCCTATGGCATTATACCAGATTGAAGTCCCTCCCCTTCTCAAACCCCCCCCCTCAGGCACCACCCCCAAAATCTCAAGATATTTCCCAACCCAGAGCTGACAAATCTACATTTTCATAGGACAGTTTGGAGATCATTCGTTCATAGGGCCATCATAAGTTAGAAGCAACTAGAGAGCAATTAACACACGCACTGGAATCTTTTCATTTTTACCATTATAGCATACATGGCTGATGTGTTTCTTGGTGCCCACTTGCTGTTTAAATTTTCGGGCTAATATCCAAAGGCTCTTGAATAGAACAAAAAATGCAAAAACAAGTAGCTTTGGGCTGCTCCCTACCAGCTGACTCGGGCTGATTCTGCATTGGCTTTTCCTTCCATTGTTTTCCCAAACACGTGTTGGAACAGAAATTCCCCTCTGCATTGCATGCGGCTTTCACTTCCTTTGACCATCGGATTTTATGGTAGCCTCCACACTCTATACCTCTTTCGCTTCTTTTGAACAGAGGATTTTATGGTACCTTCTGCATAGATTTATGGCCATTCGGGGTGACTTTGCAGTCAGTACACTGTTGGCCCGGGGTATTTGAATGTGGTTTTGAGAGCTTCACTTTTTCCTCCCAGTTGAGAGAATGTGGAGCGGATGCTAGATGCAGAATCACCCTTGGAAACAAAGTGCAAGGCTCATACCTGCCAGGGGTGGCATAGGCACAGAATTTCTTATGTCTCGATCCTCTCCCTGTGGCCAGTAGGGGAAGTAAACCCTCCCCTTTTTTTGGAAACAGAAACCAAACCGTACATCTTCTACTGTTCTTATTGTTGTATATATTAGATTCCATGTCAAAAATGAAGTCAAATGAGGAGAAAGTTCTTGTATTTTATTGTAATGAAATACGGAAAACAGTTAGGCCAAAGGACCCATCAAAACTGACTACTTTCTTCTCAGCATAATCAGGAAACATGCCTCAATTAATAGGAAAAGCAATTAGACCAAATAGTTAACCGAAAATTGACAACTTTCTTCTTTTTCTTCTTCATCTTCTTCTTGAGCATATTCTGAACATATTCAGGAAATACATGATATTTTATACATTGACATCATCATATCATCATCATGGGAATAATATTCAAACAGCATAATTGGTTACAAAAGACAGTGGTAATTTGAGTAATAATCCTCTGATTGGCCAGATATAAAGAAACATATCTATGTCAAACTAAGTGTTTGTTTAACCTAACCTAAATGACAATGGGCAAGGATTCTTCATATCAGACTAAAATCTTATCTGACCCAGACATTGAAAGGTTTGCCCTAAGAACTACAGAATCATGAACTTTGTACCTATTATGTTGTCTGCTAACAATATCAGACCTACAAGAGGAAAGCCTTCTATACAACAGGCCTTTCTAACATCCTAATAAAATATTACTTAACAAATCTATAAAAACCAGAGAAATATGAATATGAACAATCAAGAAGGAAAAACCTATATATAAAAATCTTTATATTCCCATTCATTCTACATTATGGGGAAAGACATTTCATTTTCTGATAGTCACTTTTTTAGCTATAGCCATTGATTCCTCTTCGTCTCTTTTTTCTCTTTTTTTTTAAAAACCACTTTGGCACTCTTACTAAAACTCTTTTTGGCTTCCATCAAAAGTCAGAAGAGTATTTTATCCAAGGAGGAATCCCTAGATTTGCACCAAATTACAATCCAAACAAACGGCTAGAAGCAGTTCTACTCTAGTCAGTAAGCCTCCATTCTGGTAAAGCGTTAGCCTCTTTTACCCTGGAGAAAATGCCTCGCAAATTCCAGGGGCATTCTCTAAAAACTGGATACAAATGTCTAGTAATATGAAAATTTTGTGCAATCTCCAGCACCTCAAACACTGATGTGGGCTCCCCCAAACTAAGGTTGGCTGAAGTATATGGACTTTTATTCCAATTTGCTTAATTTTTTAAAAAACACATATCTATACCCTGCCTTTCTCCTGTCTGTGGACCTAAAGCAGCTTACAACATCATTCTCCCCTGCTCCATTTGCGCCTCAATAACAAACCTATAATAGAGGTTAGGTTGAGAGAAAGTGACTCATTAATGAGTATCCATAGCAGAATAGGGATTCAAACCTGGGTCTCCCAAATCCTAGTCTGAAACTCGAACCACTACACCATCCTGGTTGAAATCCCTAGATTCCTGCTATTCTTTTTTCCTTATATGGACACCCCATATTCTCAGGCATAGGCACTATCACTGTGGGGGTATCTGGATACATGGACTCTGTTCTAAGACCCTATGCCATCAGTGCTCCTAGTTACGTCCGTGACACCAGACTTTCTGAGGAAAATACAATCTTTGAACAACCTTCCAGAGAATACTATTATAGCCACCACAGATGTGGAATCTCTGTTTACTAACATCCCAGACGAAGATGGATTACAAGCCGTAAGGAACATGATTTCTGACAACAGCACAGCTGACTTTGCCACCAAACTGTGCCATTTTGTTCTCACCCATAACCACTTCAGATTGGGTGACAACCTGTTCCTCCAGATCAATGGTACAGCCATGGGCATGCGTATGGCCCCACAGTATGTTAACATCTTTACGGCTGACTTGTAACAACGCTTCCTAAACTCCCACCCACCCCTACCTCTGTTATACTTGTGTTACATTAATGATATTTTTATTGTCTGGACACGTGGTAAAGAAGCCCTGGACACATTCCACCAGGCATTCAATGATTTTCACCCCACCATCAACCTGACAATGAACCAATCCATGCAAGAAATACATTTTCTGGACACTTCTATAAAAGTATGCAATGGATGGATAGACACCACCTTATACTGGAAAACTACTGACTGACAAACATACCTACATGCCTCCAGCTACCATCCTAAACATACCAAATGGTCCATTCTGTACAGCCAGGCTCTACACTACAGCCGCATCTGCTCCAATCCTACAGACAGAGATTCTCACCTGAGGGATCCATAGCACACCTTTTTGGAACTAAAGTATCCACCTGATGAAGTCGGGAATCAGACCAACAAAGCCAGGATGATACCCAGTGTTGCCATGCAGCCACTTCAGATGGCATTGGTAAGGTCTCTTAAATATGACTGCTTTGCGGAACTGTGAAAAAAAGTGCATCAGGGCCTATGTTCCCACTAAGCGGTGGAGTCCTGTGAGCAAAAATTCTACTCTGTGAGCGACTAGCATTAAAATTGTGAGTGAGCAATTTGGCTACTGCATGCATTAGTTCGCTCTGGAGCCCTCCTTCCTGAGCTAAGACAAAGAGGTGTGAGCTGGAGGCTAAAAAACTGTGAGCCAGCTCACACTAACTCAGCTTAGAGGGAACACTGAGATTCAGGACAATGGACAGAGCTGTGTTCCCAAAGGAAGTGCCCTTATACTGGACTATGGGATGTACTATGGCCAAGGGGAGCCTTGTGCCTAAAAAGCTTGTCAAACCAGATGTAGACCCGGGACTACAGAAGCCTCTTGCCCCTGCACCTCCTTAGCCATGCCAGCGCCAGGATGCAGACCAGCAGCCCTGACCTCCATACATGCAGAAACAGCAGCAGATCACAGTAGGAAGCCCTGCTCTGCAAAAAGGACAAGATGTTCCTGCACAAAAGCCACGAGAAACTCCCTTCTCCATCACACAGGCATCTCCCCCCCCCCACCTTCACGCGTTCACATCACCAGGAGAAACACGCATTCCTCTCCAGCCTAAGACAAAAGGATGTGCCCAATGACAAACAATAACCAGCAATCAAGCCTTCCTGCCACCCATCAAGACAACACCGCTGTCAAACATCTGGTCGTTAATCTGAAGCACCAGCCCCGCAATGTGATCGGTGTTCTTCTTTCTCTCCTTTGTCTCACCCCCCTTCCCCCAGAGGTGTCACTCTCTGCCGGACATTAAGTTTACAATCGCCCAACCATTCATCCCTTTCCTGCCCCATTCTTAGTTTAAGTTTTGTTAATATCTCCTGGGGACCAGGTGACCAAATGATCCCCTGCCTCAGGTCAACTGCTAGCCTAAGCCACTCAGAGGCTGGCTGGTGCTGCTCATTTGTCAGAATTGGGAGCAGATGGAGCTCAGGTTCTGTGGTTTGCTGAATCTCCCTCCTCAGGCTACACCTGCCCGGGCCGTCTTGAAAGAATCCTATATCTGTATGAGCTAGGGTTGGCAGGCAGTGAAAGAGTTGTGGGCATGGACATGCCCTCCCCCCACAATGACTCCTGCAGCTCTATGTTACTTCCAGTAAAAACCTGGAAGTGATGTAGAGTAGTTCTAGGAATCACCAGAAACTCTATGGTAAAATCGTGGTGTCTGTGGCTATTCCCAGAGCTACCCAGCATCACTTCCAGGTTTTTACTAAAAGTGACATAGCATTGCATGCAACACTGATTTTATATATTTATTTTATCCTGCCACCACTCACAGCTATGGTGCGCAACAGGAGCTGGGGGGCGGGGATTCTCTGTCCCCTCTGGGGGAATGAAAACCCTAGAATGAAAACTCTTCTTTGAATCTTTCTGACTCTAGGAACTATGTCATAATTTAAAGAAAGAGTATTAATACAGCCCAGTGCTGCTGTTAGTTCAGATCTCCTTCCACCTCTGTGAGTTCTGCTTACTTTCCCCTTTGGTTTATCCGCACTTGTAGTCTGCCCAATTTAAGTTTGGGGATGAGTTCCAATCTAAAACACCGATTTAAAACAAATTAGACTACAGGAAGCATCTGCTCCAATCTCATACCTAATTAAATCTGTGTCTCGCCACCAAAAGCCAGCCACCAGAGCAGAGAAAGGAAATTAGGGAGCTGAGAAGCAGCCACCAAGAACGCCTCCTTATGTGCTATTGCTATAAGAAATTGACTCGTGGATGAAATATTGATTACACTGGGGCACAGAGGAGAAAAGGATTACTAGGGCATTTCGGAATGAAATGCTTTGGCCACTAGTCATGATATGAGATCTTATATCACTCCAGTCTTGTTTCTTGTACAAGGGCTTCCGATTTGCTTCTGAGCCCAATTCAAGGTGCTGGTATTTAATTTTAAAGCTCCATATGGCTTAGGATCAGCATTCCTTAAGGACCACCTACTCCCATATGGGCCTACCCGACTACTAGATTCATTTTGGGGGCCTTGCTTCATGTTCCCCTGTAATCTGAGTATGGATTGATGATGACCTGAAAAAAGGCCTTCTCAGGGGTGGCACCAAAGCTGCGGACATCCTTCCCCAAGGATACTAATCTATGCCCCTCTATAGTAATCTTCCTGCAGTGAGGGAAGACTTTGTTTGCCATTCCTTCATTGACTCTCCTTCCTGTTTATGTTTTAATGAGGGTTGCCAGGTTCCCTCATCACTCTGTTGGGGGGATTTGGGGGGCATTCCAGGGGTGGGTGGGGACACTGTATCAGGATGCTCTGGTATTTGGGTGAAATTCTATGGGTTTCTTGCCCTCAAACCACAGAGTTTGCCCGAACACGGGAGCATTCCGGTTCAGCTTTCCCAACATGATGATGTAACTACTGGGTGAAGTCATCACGTTAGGGGTGTCGCACAGCCAGCTGGTCCATGGCGAGGAGAAGTCTCTGAAACCGAGGGACCCCCTGCCCAGACCTGGGGGCCGGCAAGTCTAGTTTTAATTGTTGTTCTATACATATATATGTATTGTTTTAAAAATTGTGTTTAGTGTTTTTTTAATTGTTGGTCACCTTGAAGACCCTAATTGGATGGCGAGGCAAGATAAAAACATATATTTTAAAAATCAACATTTTAAAAATGACCAGTTATTATATTGGTAATTATATCATTTGCCAGGTGGGGGATTGTAATCATTGTGCATAAGCAATGTTGTGATAAAAGTATGGATTCTTCAAAATTCTAGCAGAAACAAATGGATCGGGGAGTCTTTTGCTCAGCTCAAAATCCACTTTCCAAATTACTCTCCGCATTCCACAATTCAGGATACATCTGCCCATCCGTTTCCAATTTTGACATATATATTTCCTTCAATATCCCCCCCCCCCCGGGATTTTAAACCAAAACAAATGGCAACCATATAAACTAGGCTTTTTATTCCTGTTTGATCCTTGAATCTGTTTTTAAAATGTTTTTATTAAGTTTAATATAACGAGAAAATATGCAATACAAAGTCATCAAAATGATACCCAGCATGTAAGAGTCTTAAAGAAAACATACAAGGAAACCATGATAAATCAACACTGCTTCAAATGGCCAGACACTGCCAAATATAACACAGGAGGAGTTCAAGGTAAGCACCTTAATCAGGAAGACAATGCTCCCTGTTTATGTTTTTCTAGGACAATGCTCCCTGTTTATGTTTTTTCTGTCACAGCATGTTGAATCAAAATATACTGTACATTTCTCCAGTAAAAAGTAATCCCAAACTGTCGAGAGCCATAAAGATATTGTAGGCTCTTTAAAAAAAAAAAAAAAGAGCCAAACATTCTTCGTATCTAGCCGGTCTCCCTATACCACTTCTACTCTATGCTGACGATGCTGTGTTATTGGCAACATCTGAAGTTGGACTGAGGTCTACTGTTAATGCTTTTCTGGACTATTGCAAACAAGAAAATCTTATCGTGAATTATGCAAAGTCCAAGGTTCTTCGCTTCTCTGCTATGAGAAGAAGAGGTCCTCTTCATTTCAAAGTTGGGGATGGTATACTAGAATGGGTTTCTTCTTTCCGATACCTGGGTATTGTTTTTAGCTATAATTTATCCTGGTCCGCTCACCTGACGTACGTTAAAAAGTCATCTAGACTCGCTACGGCACTGGCTGAGAGATTCTTCCGCACAAAGGGGGCTAAGCGGATTACCCCTGCCATCGAGGTGTATAATGCGAAGGTGGTCTCCCAAATTCTATATGGCGCAGAAATCTGGATTGCTGGCGTGGATGAGAAACTGGACTCCCAGCTAAACTCCTTTCTTAGGAGAATTACCGGAACTCCACGGTGTGTTGCTGGGACTGTCCTTCGTATGGAACTGGTTCAATCTTCGCTTGAAGCACATGCTTGGGAAAGGGCATTTAAGTTGAGATTCAAATTATCTGACCCCAGTCATCACCCCCAGGTCGGCTTTCTTCGTCTCATTTTAAAGGACACGACATCTAACCCTTGGTTGTCCCTTCTTGCTGGTAAACTCAGGACACTGGGAGTTTCGATTTCCTCACTGACCAAAGAGTTGATGCTCTTCCAGCTCGAGGAAACCTTGAAGAAACTCAAAGAGTTGGATTGGGCCAGCACCGTGGCCAGGGCTAGATGCACCTGTTCTCCTTTGGCTCTGGGGTTGCCCCCTCCAGAGAGATTTCCTGATTTTTACTCATCGCTACCAATTCCATCCCATCGTCGCGCCTTCATGCTGGCCCACTTAAATACATTTCCAACGATGGTAATGCTGGGCAGATTTGGAGGCTTACCTTACTCAGATCACCTCTGTTTGTGCAACTCTGGCGAAATTGAAACTTTAGACCATCTGATGTTTCGCTGTCCCCATTGGACTCGAGACAGAGGGATAGATATCATTCCTATTCTTGCGAAGATGAATCTTCCCTCGCAACCTGGGGTGCTCTCAGTATTGTTATCTGACTCAAATGCCGATGGACTGATAACAGCTAATGTGGCACGGTTCCTGGCTAAGATTGCTGCTCTGAAGAAAATTTTATCATCTCTGTAACACCTACATCGACTTTTAATCTCAGGAGGATTTTAGTTAGCTGGCTCCACCCCAAGTGTAGTTACGTAAATTTTTTTAATCTCTGGGCTCAGCCTGGGTTTTATATGTTTATCGATTGTAACTATGTATTTGTCATATTCTATGTCAATTTTATGTACCTATTTTACTTCTTTTGCATTCTCTTTTTGGTCGAGACTTCGGTCATATAGACCCGTAATAAATTGAAATTGAAATTGATATTGAAGGCGAGTTGGCATTTTCCCAACATTTGGCTATTGTGGATTTGGCTGCCGTCAGCAGGATGTTAATTAGTTCTCTTTTCATTGCAGTAGGCTTGTTGGCTTTCCAGAGTCCCAGGAGGAGCAGCGCCAGATCCATAGGTAAGTCGATTGCTGTAATGATGTGAAGGTAACGTACTATTTTGGACCAAAATAATTGTATATCAGAGCACTCCCACCAATTGTGAAAGAAATTTGCTTTGAGCCCACATTGCTTCCAACAAAGGGGTGAGATATGGGGCATAACATAGGAAAGCTTAACTGGAGTCAAATACCAATGCAATAGCACTTTTTGAGCCGCTGCACATATAATAATTGAGTTAGATAGTTTGGAGTGTGTCTTCCAAATGTCGTCCCATTGTTCCTCGGTAAGGTTTTGTTTAAAGTCCCTATGCCACGCTGCCTGATATGTGTTGATTGTGGAAGAGCCTGTTTTTATCAGAGTTGCCTTTGGCTTTCCTGTTTACCACAAGGAGTTTCTCAAAGTCCATCAAAGGTTGTTTGAGGCTAGAGCTCATATTAGGTGAACTGAGAGCATGCTGAAGCTGGAGGTATTCGAATGATGGCTGCTTATATTTAGCTTTAAGGTTCCTTTGGAGACCACATCATAAAAGTGAGTAAGACCTGCCTGGCTCCATAGCTGGAAGGAGTTCCTGTTTTCCATGGGAGGAAACCATTCTTGCCCTGTGAAGGTGCATAAGAGAGAGCTCGAGTTGCATAATTTACTGTGGTGGGCCATCCACATCATGAGTGTAGCTTTCAAAAAAGGGTTCTTTGCAGCCTTACAGACTTTACGGAGGGAGGTGGACCACAGAGATTCTCTGAAGGAACGAGATGGGAGAGCGTCTTCCTCGATGAAGGTCCAATCTAAAGATTCGGTGTTGTGGTATTGTCTGACAAGGTTAGACAAAATTGTGGCGGAGTAGTATAAGTATAGGTCAGGGAAGGCAATGCCACTGCATCTAGATGTCCGGCACAAAGTGTCAAACTTTATTCTGGGGTGCGCATATTTCCAAAATAATTGGTTAAGTGAGTGTTGCCATTTTTTGAAGATGTCTTGATGCAGAAAGATAAGGAGTGCTCTGATCACATACAAGAACTTCAGAAGTATGAAAGACTTGATTGTATGTAATCTTTCTGACCAGGATAGGTGTTTAATATTCCACTTCCTCATTTGATTAAACGAGTCTTCGGCAATGGCCGTATGGTTGAGTTTTTGTAACTCTGTGAGGTTAATTGGGATCTTACTTCCAAGGTAGGTCCAACTTTCCTTAGGCCAGTGGAAAGAGTAGCGAGATTTAATTTGGTTAACCATGTCGGTTGATAGCTTGATTGGGTAGAGTATCAATTTAGGTTGACTTATTCGGGGCCTGAAATTGAACCAAAGAGTGCCATAGTCCGGTGGATTGTTTCCAAAGAGGTTAATGGCTTGGAGACATACAAAACCAGATCATCAGTGAAAAGGCTGAGTTTAAATTCCTTAGATCTAACTTGAATTCCTGAAAAGGTAGGGTCACTTCGTAGATCACTGGCTAACGGTTCCATAACTATGGCGAAGAGAAGCGGTGAGAGTGGGCACCCTTGATGGGTCCCACGGCAAAGATTTATTGGTTTGGATGACAAGCCATTAATGAGCAGTTTTGCTGTCGGAGAGGAGTAGATCGCGGAAATGGCTTTTATGAAGGTGTGTCCGAATTGCATATGATGGAGGGGTGCTTTGAGGAATTGAAATTCGACAGTATCGAAGGCCTTTTCGATGTCCAATGATACTGCAAGTGAGTTGGTGGACTTTTATTTACGGCCATGCATGATTAAATTCAGCGTTTTTCTAGTATTGTCAGTGATATCCCTGTCTGGGACAAATCCCGTTTGATCGGGGTGGATGTACTGTCCAATTATACGTTTGAGGCATTCTGTCAGGATCTGGGTGAATATCTTGTAGTCCAAGTTTAACTGGGAAATCAGTCTATAAGATCTGGGATCCAAGGCCTTTCCCTTTTTTAGGGAGTAGAATGACGTTTGCATGATGCCAGGAGGGGGGCAAAGAGCCCGAGCTCAGTATAGTGTTGAATAGGGTCTCCATAGGTTGGAGCAGGTCTTCCAGGAAGGTTTTGTAGTACTCTATAATGTAGCCATCTGGCCCTGGGGCTTTCTTGAGCTTCATGTTTTTTATGGCAGATCAGATTTCTGTCTCATTTATTGAAGAATTCATGTATTCCCTGTGTTGATCCGTGAGAGTGGGAATGTTCGCTTTAGAGGAGAGATAAGAGGATATGTCATGCTCTGAAGGGTTAGAGGAGGTGTACAGGATGGAGTAAAATTTTTCCATTTCGTGCAAGATATCCTTATTTAACGTTTTGATTTGGCCGTCTTTTCCTCATAGATTGTAAATATGTCTTTCTTCTCTTTGTTGTTTTAGTTTCCAGGCTAAAAAACGCAACATTTTTGAGCCTTTGGTGGCTCTGAGGTGTTTTCAGGTGGTGAAGCTTTTGTATACATGTAGTTAATGTCTAAAGATTCCAGTTGTTTTCGTAGTTGTAGAAGCTTAAGGTATGTTTTGGAGTTGTAGGTCCTTTTAGGGGGGGATTCCAGTTGTGAGATGCTGTCGCATAACTCTTTCTTTTCCTGATTTCTTTTTTTATTGCAGGCTGACTGCAGTGCTATACAGGTTCCCCGGATCACTGCCTTGGAGGCGTCCCAGGTTGTTTCTACTGGGACCCCACAGTGTTGGTTGATTTGAAAGAACTCCCAGATTTTGTTTCTGATTTGGCCGGATGTTGTAATAAAAATTGGTTGATGCGCCACGATGGTGTTGAGTTGTGCGGCTCACTAACTTGAATTGTACACAGCACTGGAGCATGGTCTGCCCATCTTTGAATTCCGATTTCAGAAGAGGTTACTTTGGGCACTAGGTCACTTGAAATCAATATATAGTCCAAACGGGTATACACATTATGGAGTGAGGAGAAATATGTGAAATCCCTACATCTACCATTTTGTAGCCTCCAAATGTCATTTAGGTTATGGGCCACCACAATTTTAAGTAGAGCCTGAATGGACACAGCAGAAGATTTTTTAGGTTTGGCATTAGACTTGTCCAGACCCATGTCCATTAAATAGTTCAAGTTGCCACCAAGAATGACTGAGCCTCTTTGGAATTTGGAGTGTTTAGTTAACACATCCTTAATGAAGGTTAATTGACCTTTATTTGGTGCGTAGACCAAAGATAAGGTCACATCTTGGTTGTTAAGTTTTCCTCTTATGAAGATAAATCTGCCTGCACCATCTCTTTCGCTTGCTTTGTGGGTAAATTTCAGTTTTTTAGATAATAGGATGGTCACCCCTCTTGATTTTGAAGAGCCGCCTGCTTTGAATTGGTGGGGGAGCCATTTTGAAGGTAGAACCATGTTGCCATTTTAATATAGGTTTCTTGGAGTAGGATTATATCCGCTTTTTGTTTTTTAAGGTCTGCTTCTATGCACCTGGCCTTGATTCTATTATTAAGCCCTCTGCAGTTAAGGGTAAAAAATTTAATTTGTTCAGCTGCCATAGTACAAAGTAGTTGAGAAGAACCATGCCAAATGTGCATTACTCTTCAGTAATGTAAAAACTATATGTAAAAAGCAACCAGACATTGTAAACAACAAGAAGTAACCATTGTACATAACACTTGTGAGCCATAATAACGGCATAACTCTTAAATTTTTTACAGGTACCATGCATATAGTCAATCCTATGAGCCATTTGAGCAGTGAAGTAACAGTTAACCTAGGTATAAGGAAGATACATTGGGTCTCATTTTTTCCCATCTGAAACTTATTCCCCCACCACCACCCTTCCTTGTTAACTGAATCAATGCTCGAGGGGATATAACAGTCGAACATACCAAAAACATTTTTACCCCTCTGGAAGGCCTCAAAAGGACCACCACACAGAGCCCTAAACGCTCCCTCTTTTGGATCCAAAATGAGAAATAAAATAAAACCCAAAAGAAAAAACTGTTTCTGCCATTTTGGGGAATCTTGGATGAGCCTTCCCTCCTCTCCCCCCCAACCCTATGTAGAACAAAGTGCAAACTGAACCTCAAAAAACATATTATGTACGTATAACATTTGAATGTGAGCAGCGTTCCTGTCACTATAAGAAAAGAAGAAACAAATCATTCATGAGAGCGAACAGAGAAGAGTCACAGGGACATTGCCAAATGGATGGAATTTTACTCCAGCAGTGTGGGGTACCAGGTGATTCCAGCTTCCATTTCTTTAAAGTGGAGGGTTGGGTGTCTCAGGCCAGGGCTAGACCCACTGCCTTTAGCAGGTCAGAGCTGGAGTCTAAGTCATCCACTTGAAAAGTCTTGCCCTGGTGTTTAATTTGGAGATATCCAGACTGAAGCCATCTGTAACGGAGACCTGCTTCAGACAATCTTTGTGTGATTGGCTTGAGCCCTCTGTGTATTTGCAGGGCATCATGGGGAATGTCAGGAAAAGTCAATATGTCCTCATTATTGTATTTGAAACTGCCTTTTGTCTTGGCTTCTCTAAGGATGTGAGTCTTAGAACAAAGGTCTAGGAACTCTGCTAAAATGTCCCAAGGCCCCCTGCGGCATTCGGAGATAGAGGGGCCCAGGCGGAAGGCCCTGATAATCATAGGGGCTACCCTGGCTTCCATCTGTATTGCTGTTGCCAGCCAGTTTGCAATGAATGAGGAGAGTTCCTGAGTTTGCTCAGCTTGTTCAGGAAAGCCCCTAAATTTCAAAAATCGCTCACGTGTTTTGTGCTTTAGGAGGAAAATCCTTTCCTTCGCCCATGTTTCATTGCTTTGCAGCTTTTGAATATCCGCTTGGTTAGTAGTAGTCCCTTCAAGTGCTGTTTCAGTCAATTGGGAAACTTTTTGCATCGAGATTTTTAAAAAGTCAAGTTGCTCTGCTAAGGGCTGGAGCATTGAGTTAATATTGGTGCGTATTTCAGTTTTAAAAGAGCAGAACGTCTCTGAAAGCTCTGGTTTTGTGAATGCAGCCTGAGAGGGCTGAGTATTGCCGTGCTCGGCAGCCATTTTGTGTTCGCCCCAGTTGTTCCTACCTGCGTCTTCACCCTTTCTCTGGCTGAAATAAGCTTTTAAGGTATCCGCTTCCGAGTCAGGCACTTTACCGCGATGTCCGCTACTTTTGCCCAGAATATGGGCACAATTCGGTTCGGGTGCTGGTCGATGGGTTGAGAGGGAAGTCAGGGAAGGAATGGAGCTCACTCAAATGGCGTCCGCCATAGCCGGTGCCGACGCCATCCTTGAATCTGTTAAACATCTTCATTATGCTGTATGCTAATTTACTCTACCTATATGTATGGACTGGTAATTTCCATTTCATTGTTATCTGAAGAAGTGCATTTACACACAAAAGCTTATACCTTGAATAGAGCTTTGTTGGTCTTAAAGATGCCACTGGACTCAAGCGTAAATACTATTAATTAAAAGTGAACTCAACTTCTAGATTATTTTCCTGATTGGGAGGCTGTCTGGAAAACAATTAGGTATTTCAAAGCAGTGAAGACATGGGATTCTTTTTTTTTCTTTTTCTTTTTTGCTGCTTGTCACTTCATTGTTCTCAATTGTGTCCATCCACCTTTTCTTTTTCAAAACTATCTTCTCCATGCCCAGTCTGAATCTTCTTGGGATGTAAGGAGGGCTTTCAAAGATGTAGAATGTGGGAATGAAAATTCCTGTTTAGGGCAGGGACTGTGGCTCAGTGGTAGAGCATTTGATTGGCATGCAGAAGGTCCTAGGTTCGATCCCCAGCATCTCCAACTAAAAAAAGGACCAGATAGTAGGTGATGTGGAAGACCCTCAGACTGTGACCCTGGAGAGCTGTTGCCATTCAGAGTAGACAATACTGGCTTCAACATGTCAATGATCTGATTCCCTCAAGTTCATTTAAGGTTAATTGGCTGACATTAAGGCCAAAAGGTCGGTAACATTCCACCGAACCTGGCCAAGGAAATTATCACATTAGCAAGGCTGACATTCCCACACAATTCAACTGTGCCGACAGTTATTGTCACTGTCTCCACCTGTACTTGAAGATGATTCATCAAGCAGGACATGTTCCACCTTCTAACAAAAATCTGAGGACTATTTGTTAATGGGGAAAGGAACAATGTTCTGGGGTTGTTTCCAAAGATGGTGGGACTGAGTGTTTCTGCTTCCCCCCCCCCTTGGAAACCAGGTGTGCCAGATTCGGAATGTCTCCTTGATAAAACCAACAGATTGTAATGTCT
>NW_015175425.1:265681-269236 GCF_001447785.1 Gekko japonicus
TCACAGAGCTCTTTTTGTAGAAAAAGCCCAGCAGGAACTCATTAGCATAATAGGCCACACCCAACAGCAGAAATTCATTAGCATATTGGGCCACACCCCTGACAGCACAGCTCATTAGCATATTAGGCCACACCCCCATGTTACCAGAAGTATTCTGTTGACCTTGTTTGTGGTCAAAACCCAGGGCTTTTTTTGTAGCAGGAACTCCTTTGCATGTTAGGCCACACACCTCTAATGTAGCCAATCCTAATGAGTTCCTGCTGTTGGGTGTGGCCTATTTTGCTAATGAGTTCCTGCTGGGCGTGGCCAACTTGGGAGCCAGCCGGAACTCCGTTCCTGTGCGTTCCTGCCCAAAAATAGCCCTGGTCCTTCATCTTTTGTTGGTGGCCGGCTGCTCAGGCAGAAGGGCAGGTTCCCAGGCTGTTTGTGCAGGGTGGTGGAAGGTTGCAACTACTGCTATTCCTTATTGAGGAATGGAATGTTTGTTCAGCTCAATGGATGTAAGAGAAATATTATCATGTCCATGCCCCACCCCCCATCTTTCCATTCCACCCCACATCTGATAGGGAAGCTATCCAGTTGTTCATCAGCCAGACCAAAAGGTACTGTATTGGGGGCTAATACGTGCTTTCTTGCAGCGCCTCCTCTCTTTGGTACCTGGGATCCAAATGCATGGTTGGTGGATCCATAGACTTGTAAGTGGGAGAAAACAACCAGTTTCCTCTACTAGCAGGGGCTGGGCTCTCTCTTTTTCATTTTACAAAAAGCCTCAGGAATGCTGATGGTTGTCTTGGTTGGTTGGTTTTCCTCACAGGGAGTGCCACATTTGTTTTCCTGGGTGTCCCATTTCACAGTGAGCTGCTTCTCCGATACACTTAAATGGATTAGGGTGGTTTGAATGTTCTTAATGTTAAATGAGTTAGAAGAAACTTTGGATGTGCCTCTGGTACAACTAAACTATGGTGTTTTTTCCCCCCTAACTCACTAAAAACGGCAGTAGGCAAATGGATGAAATGCACAAAGCCTTTTTAAACTGACAGACGTCTGACAATAGCACTGCAGATAAGATCAGAATTTCAACAGCCAATCCACATGCAAAAGAACCTCCTCAGGAAACAATCCTTATACAAAAGAACCTCCTCAGGAAACTTCCTCCATTAGCATGTTCACAGCCTGAGGAACTCCTACAAGGTAATGACTCAGCCTTACCCCACCTTCCTGAGTAGATATAAATGACCTGCCTACCATTTTCCATCTCACCTTGACACAGAGAGCACTCCATCTTTCTGTGTTATACCTCTGAGGATGCCAGTCACAGCTACTGGCAAAGCGTCAGGTCCTACAATGCCAAGACCACGGCCACACAACCCGGGAAATCTACAACAGCCTTTTTAAACTATTAAAGCAGCACTCACATGAACATCTCAGCTTGCCAACCTCCAGGCATGGCCTGGAGATCTCCTGGAATTGCAGCTGAGCTCCAGACTATACAGATCAGTTTCCCTGGAGCAAATGGCTGCTTTGGAAGGTGAACTCTATGGTGTTCTGCCCCACCGAAGTCCCTCCCCTGCCCAAACTTGGCCCTCCCCGGGCTCCACTCCCAGCTCCAGGAATTTCCCAACCCAGAGCTGGCAGCCTTACAAAGGGATTAAAGAAAGCGATGTAGCCTCACCATACTTCACACCATGTCAGGCTGCCCGTGATGTTTAGTCTGAATGTCAGACATGCAGCTTAACTGGAGTCAGCTTCCGTCCCACACACACACTAATAGTGATTCCAAACCAGATTTTAATTCAGGTTGAGAATTCTGGTTAGCTGGGGGGGGGGGGGGGAAGCCTTTCATTAACCTACTCACCTGTATCCATATGTTCCAGGTAGCTGGAGTCAGTTCTAACCAGCACTGGTGGACCACCTGATGGCACTGGTATTTCTGGCCACTGTGTGATACAGAGTGTTGGACTGGATGGGCCTTTGGCCTGATCCAACACTGGCATCTCTTATGTTCTTATGCCTTCCTTGCACTCCTTGGGAGAAGGGAAAGGCAAAGCAAGAGGTACTTGCAACAGGCCCTGCGACAAGCTGGATCCATGTGCATCTAAACCACAGCAAAGTGTGTCATCTGAATGCTTTTAATTTCTGTTTGCATCCTCTATGCTTACTCTCTGAGTAGGTTCACAGTAAAGAGCCTGGCATACCACATAGAACTTAGGGGCAGGCACCAGCCGAGTTTGCATTAGGGGAATGTGGTTGTTTGAAGCGGTTTTGTTTATTGCCGGCAAGAGACGGACACAGGAAAGATCAGCAGCACAGAGACATCCGTGGAGCCCATTTAGAGACTTGATTAATTCCTCTTTATTGTAATGAGCGCCTCTCCGGAGACCCACTTGGGTTCAGGTCAATGGTTAGCCACACGCCCCTGTCAAACCACAGTGCGACTTTTCAGTATAATGTCATGTGCTTGACCGGAGTCGGCTTTTGCTTCCCACGGCTTAATGGGGAACAACAAGCCACCCGCGCAGTATCTTCCTACCTGTGGCACTCCTGATTGGTGTTGCAATAAATGCCCATGTAGATGACATGGTTGGGAATGCAATTTAATTTAAAAGCCGTGTTCCGATGGGCAGGCCTCTGCACGCGCTCCAGTTTCCTGATAGACCCTGAAGAGCTGCTGCCAATTAGAATAGACAGTATTGACCCAGATAAACTCTCACTCTGTCTGACTCAATCTAAGGAAACTCCTCATATCTTAAGGCTTGTGGAGTCCTGATTATGGATATGCATTCTTTTTTTTTTAAAAAAAGGAAAATTAAACAAATGAGCACCGCTCATTTCAACAAAAGAATTGAATGGAGAAATTAAGAAAAATAAATGAAAAACCGATGCACAATCTCATTGATTTTTTTAAAAAATATGACAAAGGAATGTTGCAGTGACATGGGATAGATCAGCCAGGACTCCGGTAAGAGTTCATGGAAAGTTTACTAGGACAGGTAGTTATGAAACTGATCAACTGGAAAACTGTGAAATTTCTTCTGAGTCCCTTCTCTTTATGCTCTGATTCCTCGTCGCCTTTTGAAGCCCTGCTAGATCAGGCCAAAGGGCCATCTAATCCAGCATCAACTTTTCTGCAGTGGCCAGCCTCACTTCCAGAAAAAGGGTCCAGAGACCAAAGCTTTTTCCCTTTTGTTGCCCTGCACCTATTGGTGTGCAGAGGTACACTGCCTCTGAAAATGGAGACTCTGTTTTGACATCATGGAAAATTCACCCATCTCCAGCTTAGCTTGCTGTCTTCTTCTTCTTCTTCTTCTTCTTCTTCTTCTTCTTCTTCTTCTTCTTCTTCTTCTTCTTCTTCTTCTTCCTCTTCTTCCTCTTCTTCTTCTTCTTCCTCTTCTTCTTCTTCTTCTTCTTCTTCTTCCTCCTCTTCCTCTTCCTCTTCCTCCTCCTCTTCCTCCTCTTCTTCTTCCTCCTCTTCCTCCTCTTCCTCTTCCTCCTCTTCCTTCTCCTCCTCCTCTTCCTCCTTCTCTTCCTCTTCCTCCTCCTCTTCCTCCTCCTCCT
>NW_015175425.1:269246-273713 GCF_001447785.1 Gekko japonicus
CTTCCCCTTTCCTTTTCCCCCCTGTCCTGCACCAGGCTGCTCTGATGGGGGCACATTTTTGTCACTTGTTTCTCTCTGTGTTGGGGTTCCACATCTACAGGGTACAAGGGCCAAACACCCAAGACAAACTACCTACCTTGTATTTCTGCCCTACATGAGTTAGTATGGAAGATTATGGAATGTGCTGAAATGGACAAGTTGACAAATATAGTAAAAGGAAAAATGGAAGAAGAATTTATGGGACCCTGGAGGGTGTTTCATGACTGGCTAAAACTTAAGTATCGAGAAAATAAGATTAAATGAAGAATAATAAGAATGATAGATGAAATAGTTGTGAAATTGTAATGAGAAGATACTGAACTGGAACTTGGATATTTCTGTACTTTTCTTCTGTCTTTTCCCCTTTCCTACTTTCTTTATATAAACTAATAAAATTATTTAAACATTAAAATTAAAATCCCTTATTCACATGGGATTGGGGCTCAAACACTGTTCCATTCACATGCTGCCACCATTTATTCATGTCCTATAATAATATATGGGGAGCTGCGGTGGCTCAAGTGGTTAAGACGCTGAACTGCAGGCTGTTGGAAGGTCAGTAGTTCAGCAGTTCGAGACCCGAGTGTGCCGCATGATGGAGTGAGCTCCCATCTCTGGTCCCAGCTCCTGCCAACCTAGCAGTTCGAAAGCAAGAAATTGCAAGTCGATAAATAGGGACCACTTCGGTGGGAAGGTAACAGCATTCCGTGCGCCTTGGTGTTTAGTCATGCCGGCCACATGACCACGGAAACGTCTTCAGACAGTGCTGGCTCTTCGGCTTTGAAACGGAGATGAGCACCGCAACCCTAGAGTTGGATTCAACTGGCTTTTGAGCAAGGGAACCTTTACCTTTACCTTTAATATATTTATAGGCAGAGATATTACAGCGTGTGTGCATACACATAGTTAACAGGATTAAACAAAACATGAAAACTTTTATTTACAATGTGAACATAACATGGAGGGAAGTAAGGTTGCAAGTACGATGTTTCACTGCCATTGAACTTTTGAACTGAGATCCTATTACTACAACTGGGATCTATTAGTTATACATTTACCATCTTCAGCTCACTCTATATAGCTCTTCTGTACAATTCTACTCTATCAGAAATCATACACACACACCGCCAAATCCTACACCGCCAACTCTTTGGTTACTAACTCCTGTCATTTCCAATTGCTGTTTTTCAAGTGTACCTCTCTCAGCATTCAGGCAACTCTCATTGGTTTGCTCTTAGAGAGAGGTCAAACCTGGTCTGTGCATCACACCTACCTCACAAGAAGATTGTGAAGAGAAAATGGAGGAGAGGAGAAGGATGCGAGTCATTTTGGGTCCCCTTTGGGTCCCCGTTTGTATCAAAGTCACACCTTGACAAATGGCGCCCCCCAGGGCTATTTTTGGGCAGGAATAAATGGAGTTCCAGCTGGCTCCCAAGGTGGCCACACCCAGCAGGAACTCATTAGCATAATAGGCCACACCCAACATCAGAAACTCATTAGGATTGGCTACATTAGGGATGTGTGGCCTAACATGCAAAGGAGTTCCTGCTACAAAAAAAGCCCTGGGTTTTGACAACGAACAAGGTAAACAGAATAACAAGCAAAAGGTGGGTGTGGCTGGATGAGCACACTTCTGGTAATGTGGGGGTGCGGCCTAATGTGCTAATGAGCTGTGCGGTCAGGGGTGTGGTTTAATATGCTAATGAGTTCCTGCTGTTGGGTGTGGCCTATTGTGCTAATGAGTTCCTGCTGGGCCTTTTCTACAAAAAGAGCCCTGGCTGACCCCCATAAGGCTTTCAAGGCAAGAGACGTTCAGAGGTGGTTTGCCATGGCCTGTCTCTGCGTCATGACTCTCGACTTCCTCAATGTTCTCCCATCCAAATACTAAACAGGGCTGACCCTACTTAGCTTCCAAGATATGAGGCGACTGAGCTATTTTGGGCTATCCAGATCTGGGAATAAATGAAATAGCTAACTATATGCAATCCTCATGGCCTTTTTTAAAAAAAGCATACCTGCTTCAGGAGGGGGCCATCTGGACCACAGCTGCCACAGCGGGGGGTCTTCCAGTCTCCTTTTCCAGTCCAAACCCCCACCCCCACCACATTTCCCTCCCATGGAGCTCCAAAACCCTCATTTGCGAGGGTAATGCATTTTTTTTTTTACATCTCCTCCCTCCCGGTTTTAATTACTGCCGTTTGGCAACTCAGCATGCTGGACCGTTACACACACACAAAAAAGCCCCATCACACCCTGTTGCTTCCCAGACAGAGCGGAAAAAAAAGAAAATTAATTAGAGTCATTTAAACTCCTCTGAGTCAGTTTCGCTCTGAGGTCATCGTTCTCACTGTCTGCACAGCTAGGAGAATTGCCGAAAGTCAGAAATTACACATGACGGGATGCCTCTAGCCCCAATCCGGCATTTTCCATGCTTTTTATACCAGGAGTACATTAAAAAAAACCAAAACTGAATTAAAACTGGAGGCATATTGCATGGCTAGACTCATATATATTTTCTCCTCCAGTCCCTAGAACTGCCTCCCTGCAACTACAGAAGAGCCAAGTGGAAATTGGCTTCCAATCTCCCGCTTTCCTGCTGCATTCAGGATCAGACCATGCTTCTAGGGCAACGGCGAGTCTTGTTTTCCCCACACCTGTTAGTTGGAGAAAGAGTTGCAATGGAGAACCCCAAAACGTCCTTCCGCACTGCAGTGGGATAGAAACATAGAGCTGGAAGGCCATGCTCCCTCTAAGCTGTGAGGTCTTGTGAGCAAAAAATTCTGCTTTGTGAGCTGCTGCAATTAAAGTTGTGAGCGAGCGATTTGGCTACTGCATAAATTAGCTTGCTCTGGAACCATCCTTCCTGAGCTAAGACAAAAATTGTCTGCCTCTGCATAGGGACCCTGGAATTCCTTGGTGGCCTCTCTTACAAATACTAACTGGCGCCAACCCTGCTTGGCTAGCCTGGCTAGTTGGCTAGTTGTATAGCAAACACTATTCAGACTTCAGAACTGAAAATAGGGAAAGTAGAATATTCAACTTATTTATTTATTTGATCAATATATACCCAGTTCCTTGGGCCAGAGGCTCTTTGTTGTTTTGTTGTTCAGTCGCACAGTCGAGTCCGACTCTTCACGACCCCATGGACCAGATCACGCCAGGCCTTCTGGTCTTCCACCGTCCTCTGAAGTTTACTCAATTTCATGTTCGTTGCATCTATGACACTGTCTAACCATCTCATCCTTTGCCATCCCCGTCTTCTTTGACCTTCAATCTTTCCCAGCATCAGGGTCTTCTCCAGTGAGTGCTCCCTTCTCATTGGGTGGCCAAAGTATTTGAGCTTCAGTTTCATTATGTGGCCTTCCAGGGAACAGTCAGGGTTGATTTCTTTTAGGATTGACTGATTTGATCTTCTTGCAGTCCAAGGGACTCTCAAGAGTCTTCTCCAGCACCATCGTTCAAAAGAATCTATTCTTCGGTGCTCGGCCTTCCTTATAGTCCAACTCTCGCAGCCATACATGACTATTGGGAACACCATTACTTTTACCATGCGGACTTTTGATGGCAGGGTGATGTCTCTACTTTTTATCATGCTGTTTAGGTCTTGTTTTCCCCACACCTGTTAGTTGTTTAGGCAAACCTAAACAGAGGCTCTTGGGCAGCTCCAAAAAGATGCAAATATAGACCTCCCCAAAGCTCCCCTCAAAAACAATGTAAAGTATAATCTGCTACAATTGGTTTAAGAATTACCCTCTGTAACACAATGGGGGAGGGCAAATGAAGCAACATCAATGGTAAAATAGAGATGCCTTCAAAATGACTACAAATCAGAGCAATCCTTAGCCGTACAATCCTTAGCTCAGTCGGCTTCCCAACAACCCTGAGAGGATGATTACTGGTGGCGGAAAGCGCTGTGAAGTCGCAGCTGACTTAAAGCGATCCTGTAGTGTTTTCAAGGTAACACATGTTCAGAGGTGGTTTGCCATTGCCTACCTCTGAATAGCAACCCTGGACTTCCTTGTTGGTCCCTCATCCAAATACTAACCGGGGCCAACCCTGCTTAGTTTCTGAGATCTGTTTCAGCAGCTCTCAGTGACAGAGGCTGGCATGTGTGGGGAGGGGTCCATGGTGAAGTGATAGAGCATCTGTTTTTCATGCAGAAGGTCTACAGTTGGATCCCTGACATCTCCAGTTAGAAGGACCAGGTAGTAGGTGATGTGAACAACCTCTGCCTGAAACCCTAGAGAGCCACTGCCTATCTAAATAGACAAAACTGACGGTGATGGACCAATGATATGAGTCCTTATAAGGCAACTTCATATGTGTTCATGTCTGTGTTCCCCACACCTCAGTGCACAAGCCACAGCTCCCCCCCCCAAAAAAAGGTCACACATAAAGTACATACTCATCTGTGGGGGTGGAGACACT
>NW_015175425.1:273773-292779 GCF_001447785.1 Gekko japonicus
TCCCTTTTGCTCCTCATTGTTACTTAAATTGTCAAATATAAATATGATGATGATGATGTAAAAACATATAAAACTGGCCTGTCCCAGACAGTAGTAGTAATAGTAGTAGTAGTGGAGGAGGAGGAGGAGAAGGAGGAGATTGGATTTATACCCTGCACTTCACTACCTGAAGGAGTCGCAGAGTGGTTTACAATCCCTTTCCCTTCCCCTCCCCAAAACAGACACCCTGTGAGGTAGTTGGGGCTGAGAGAGGTCTCACCAGAACTGCCCTTGAGAGAACAGCTCTGAAAGAACTTATGACTGGCCCAAGGTCACACCAGCAGCTGCATGTGGAGGAGTGGGGAATCAAACCCAGTTCTCCCAGATTACAGTCCGCGCTCTTAACCACTACACCAAAGGACGTATAACTACTCCTGGAAAATAAAGACCAGACATCCCCTGTTATGTGTTCTTACGGCTGGTGGCAACTGTCATGAGTAAATCTAATGTGTTACAATAAATGCCTCTGCTGTACTTTTGCTTATAAATCCTTCTGATGTAATTTTACCGAGGAACGCCCAAAACACGCCATAAAATTACCTCCACTGTATACTCTGAAGCGTTCTTGCTATAAAGGTGATGTTTGCTTGCAGAAGTTAGACAAAGCACTCCTGGCGATAGCGAAAAGCCTCAATTTGACACCCCAGTTACACGCACATTACTTGGGAGATAAGTACTATTGACGTTCAGTATGTGTCTTTAGCACGGAGGTTGATGCTGCTGGGCCAAATGGGAGGAATTCTGCTCTGTATCTGTTGTTCCTTAAGCTCAAATCATGGCCTCTTAGATTCTGTGTGGTAAAGCTGCCATGTGAGCATAACACAAACCCTCTTTTATTGCCGTATCCTAGAAATGTTTTATAATATGCATTTTTTCCCAAGAAGTGTAAATACCAATTCCAGTCCGATCTCAAAGAAAACTTCACCAGGGAAAATGCTGAAAGGGAAAGCTTCTTCCAGGTGTCTTTTCCTTGAACAATATATTGATCCGTATTCTGTAGGAGTAATGTGAACTTTGCCATGGGAAGGTTTAGCAGGTGAGCACACTCTACCAGAGCTGCCCGTGGGCCTCCCAGGATCCATCACAAGCAGCTGCTCAATGGCAAACTGTGGCAGTGGCAAGAGTGGGTGGAGGCACAATGTAGAGATGACAGTCACCCATCCTTGGTGTGCATTGCCCTGCTACCACCCTGCATCATTGTTGTTGTTGTTCAGTCGCACAGTCGAGTTCAACTCTTTGCGACACCGGGCCCTCCTGTTTTCCACTGTCCTCCGGAGTTTGCTTAATTTCATGTTCGTTGTGTTGATAACACTGTCTAACCATCTCATCCTTTGCCGCCCCCTTCTTCTTTGACCTTCAATCTTTCCCAGCATCAGAGTCTTCTCCAGTGAGTGCTCCCTTCTCATTTGGTGGCCAAAGTATTTGAGCTTCAGCTTCATTATCTGGCCTTCCAGGGAACAGTCAGGATTGATTTCCTTTAGGATTGATTGATTTGATCTCCTTGCACTCCAAGGGATACTCAAGAGTCTTCTCCAGCACCATAATTTGAAATTATTATGGTAGGAAGGGGGAAATTGTGTTTTTCCTTCCTGGGAAACACCCTTAGACCCAGAGTTCCCTGGGAAAGACACTGGTAACCTGCCACCACCACTCAGGACCTCCTGAGAACATCTAGGCTGGCCTGCTGAGAAGATACTCTTCTGGTGTAGCACTAAAACAATAATGGAGTGACAGGGTAGAAACTCTAGAAAATACCTTATAATCAACCTGGTAGCACCCCTGCAGTCCAGCACGAGGGGAAGAAATTCAGAGAAATATCCCAGCCCACTCAAGGGCAGGACGGTATAGAAGCCTAATTAAATAAATAAATAAAATAAATTGTACCAAGCAGTATCCACCCCAAGTCTTTATTTTATAAAGATTTATTATAAACCTTTCTATAAAAGACACGACAACTTTTGTAGTAGCAACCTTGCTGTCACTGGATCACTGGAACCTTGACCCTTGGAATGGACCTGACTCAGGTTTTCTGGAACCCCTGACCCTGGACTGGACTTGGACTTGCTGCCTGGAATCCTTGACTGTAGACTGGACTTTGGTAAACCTGCTCTCTGGAACCCCTGAGTTTTGGACTGGACTTTGGTTACTCTTTGCAACCTTGCCTGTGACCTGCCCTGCTGGACCTCAGCCCTTGTCTCCTGGGAGGGCTGCACCAGTACAACTACTGTCATGGGCCAGCCATCTGCCACCTACTTGGAAGAGGAGGGATAGGAAGAATTGGACCCTGCACTGATGGAACTCCCTGTTAGCATATGAGCTAAGTATTTGATTTTATGTATTTGTGGTTGCTGACACACCTGGACTGTGCTTATGTATCCCTATGGGTTTGGGGAACTGTGTGTCTGTGTGCTGGGACAGCATCACCTGACAGGCTTCCTGCCTGCTGTTTATGCTAATGTAGTTTGCACACACGCACAGCTAGCAAAGGATCATGGGAACAAGACGAACATGCTTTGAGAGAGAGAGGGAGCAACGGCTGCTTTTGATGCTGGCCGGCTGGCCATGCATCCTAACCCCCCCAATCTTTCCTTAAGATGATGTAGGGAGTGACACCTGGGCCTCGGGGGATGAGTCATCAAAGGAAGCAGATAAAAGGAGCACACTGAACAAGGCTAACCTGGTAGCACCCCTGCAGTCCAGCACGCGGGGAAGAAATTAAGACAAATATCCCAGCCCACTCGAGGGCAGGGCGGTATAGAAGCCTAATTAAATAAATAAAACAAATAAATTGTACCAAGCAGAATCCCCCCCCAGTCTATTTTAAAAGGTTTATTATAAATCTTTCTATAAAAGACACAGCAACTTTTGTAGTAGCAACCTTGCTGTTACTGGATCACTAGAACCTTGACCCTTGGAATGGACCTGACTCAGGTTTTCTGGAACCCCTGACCCTGGACTGGACTTGGACTTGCTGCCTGGAATCCTTGACTGTAGACTGGACTTGGCATACTTGCTCTCTGGGACCTCTGGCTTTTGGACTGGACCCTAGTTACTCTTTGCAACCTTGCCTGTGACCTGCCCTGCTGGACCTCAGCCCTTGTCTCCTGGGAGGGCTGCACCAGTACAACTACTGTCATGGACCAGCCAGCTGCCACCTACTTGGAAGAGAAGGGATAGGAAGAATTGGACCCTGCACTGATGGAACCCCCACCCGAGCAATTGGGTCCAGCAGCAGACCCAACTGGGGAAACATCAAGTAGTGAGAATGCTTCCCAGTCATGGCCAGGTTGCTCAGTCTTCCAGGAGAAGAAAGAGATGCCACAGAGGTCAGTGTCCCCATCTCTGCCGGCCTCTCCTGAACCAGCAGAGCATAGAAGGAGGAGAGAGCACTTGACAGCTCTAGAGAGAAGATGAAGCATTCCCCTGATTGCTTAGGAACCACCAGTGTTAGTTCCTGGAGAGGAATCTTTGCAGAACCAAGACTGACAGGCTGATAGGAAAACAGTAAAGACTGTAGGGAGTGACACCTGGGCCTCGGGGGATGAGTCATCAAAGGAGACAGATAAAAGGAGCACACTGAACAAGGCTTGGTGTGGAAGCAACCTTGATTGCCACACCTCTGTGAAGCTAACCTGCTTAGCAAACAGAGCTCTACCCTGACTTGCTGCCTTGTACCTTGTTGCTGGAAGCCATTGTTACCATTGAGAGCCTGAGACTGACCTTGCATCCTGTACCTGTTCCCCACACCTGGAACTAGACCCTTGAATCTCCTTCACCTGAGCCTTGGACTCGACCTGTGATCTCTGGCTCCAGGCTGGTTTGTAGACCTTGCCTCTGTACCTATTGTTGTGCTTATTTTTACTGTATTTGAGTATTCTGGAAAACCCAGGTAGAGCAACAGTGCCAGGCTTGGTCCTGAATGTGATAACTACATTATGCAGGCTGTCTGTTTATCCCTTTTAAATAGGCACACATGCACAAGCAAAGAATCTGCAAGGACTTGAGGGGGGCATCTTATTTTCCCTTTCTGCACTTTGTCTTTCCCTTTCCTAAAAGCTTTTATAGGCTGCAGTCACACTGGAGGCTTGGCAAGACCTGGCTGTGCCTTTATTTGTGGTGGTTTAAATAGTTGTGGGAAGTTTTGATCAGACATCCCACCGTGAACTGGCTTCACTGTGTGCCGACCCCGTGGTTGATCATTCAGATTGTTGTCTTCTTCGTGAACTGGCTTCACTGTGTGCTGACCCCGTGGTTGATCGTTCAGATTGTTGTCTTCTTCATGAACTGGATTCACTGTGCGCTGACCCCATGGTTGATCATTCAGATTGTTGTCTTCATTGTCATCTTCATCATCTTCGTCTTCATTGTCGTCTTTGTCATCTTCCTCTTTAAATCCACAAAGGTAACGCAACTGTATCAGCGCGAACTGCTCATGTGACTGCAGCCATGGCCTTTACCTTTATGTGCCCCTCTGTCTTCATCTGTCCCTCCTTCCGTCCCCTGGGAAACTCTCTCTGGGATAACTCTGCACAGTTCTGGTAGCTGGGCTGGGCTCACTTGTAAGGTTCTAGCTACCAGACCCAGCTCAGTTGTGCTGTGCCAGTCACCAGGCCAGGCCCATCTGCATACCGGGGAACCTTTCAGCGCTTGCAGAGGAGCACCTCACTTTCACCCGTATCCTTCTCCCCACATTATTGCTTCTTTTCATCTTCCTGGCAGTCCACTTTCCATACTTCCTTTTCTCCTTCCACCAGATTAGGCTGAGAATATGTGAGTGACCCAAGGTCACCCAGTGAGCTTCCATGGCAGAGGGGGGATTTGAACCTGGGTGTCCCAGATCCTGGTCTGAAACTCTAATAACTACATCATACTGGCCTACATGCAGTGGCTGCTCTTGAACAACAGCAAGCAGCTGGGTGTGGGTGCGTGATGCAAATAGGGTGGTAGGCAGTCATTCAGTGGTTGCTCCCAGGCCTGAACCCTGATGAGTTCTCCCTCTAAGACCAAAAAAGTCCAGAAAAAGCCCCCTCCCATCTGCTACTGGCAGAAACCAAGGCTTGAAGCCTGGCAATACTGTCATAGGGTGCAATCACACAAGCAGTTTGTCCCAACATAGCCACCCCCCTCCGAATCAAATGGGCTCAATCAAATGTGCACATCTGGCTTCCGTGCCCCAGTCAGCCCTACCTCATACTAAAATGACTCCCACATGGATTGAATAGCCACCGGCAAATTCCAGGGGCTACCTTGGTGAGGCATTTCCATGGCGGGTTTCCAGGCATCTGATTGCTCAGGCACGCCATGGAAATGCATAAGCAGTGTGATCATTCCTATCCAATTCCCTGGTTACGAACTGCTCCGCTAAATGTGGAGGGGACTGCCGTTAGCCACCCTGCACAATGGGGTGTAGCACTGAGACAGTATTTGTTTCTGAAAGCTAAGTGTGCAGCTGCTGCTACTATCGTTTGTTGAGGGGAGTTAACCAACAAAGTTTGTCCATTGGCTTTTTTCTTTAGATTTCAGGTTTCTCTGCAAACCTGAAGTGTTTTCTCACGTCTGTAGAAAGCTCAGTCCATAGCCTTCATCTCCTGATTTAAGTATCCACAGATGGTCATGTTGTAAATTAGACAGAGATATCCCATTCAGATTTTTGTGTGTTGAGGGGAGTTAACCAACAAAGTTTGTCCATTGGCTTTTTTCTTTAGATTTCAGGTTTCTCTGCAAACCTGAAGTGTTTTCTCACGTCTGTAGAAAGCTCAGTCCATAGCCTTCATCTCCTGATTTAAGTATCCACAGATGGTCATGTTGTAAATTAGACAGAGATATCCCATTCAGATTTTTTAAAAATCCCTTCCTCACACAGCCCCCCCCCCCAGCATCTCATCCCATTAAGTTTTATGAAATCCACATCTCAGGTCTCTCTCAAAAGTTGGGTTGCCTCTCCAAAAAAGAAGAAGAAGACAGCTGAGTGAAAGCTGTGTGACCTGTTACCAAATGTAAGGGAATGGCAGCTAGGGAGACCACAGAGAACCTTTCTGCATGTGGAAGCCCCATTGCTGCTGCATTTCACTAGGAGTTACACCATCACTGAAGGAACCATGCTTCGATGCTGCCATCTGGAAAGTGTTTTCAACACGTTGGCCTTCTGAAGCAGCAGTTTGGTTTTTGCCAGTAATTAACAACCTTCCTGTAACTAGTAAACTGCCATTTGAGAAGCCTCATTTCTGCTATTGCACTCTAATGTATTTTGTGTCTTTCGTCCAGACTGCAGTATATTTTGATGGAGGAGGAAGAGCTCATTCATCTATCTGAATCGGACAAACTTTCAATGTGGCATTCAGCCCAGAGCGCAGGTAAAGAACATGTGTGTGGGTTGGGCCTTCTTCTCCAATGCAGGAGGCCAATGAATCTGTTTATTATAGTTATATCCTACCTTTCCATAAGGCACACAGTGTGACTTACAAGGTAATTTAAAAAAAATTAAAACAATGCTTAAAATAACAAACAGCTGCAGCAGTAACAATAACAACGAAACCATATACCTCAGTGCAGAAATAGCAAGGTTTAAAAACCCCATCAAAAACTATCATCATCATAATATTCCACTGCACATAAAGGAACCAGATGGAAAGAAAGAAAGACACAGAAGAGTAAAAATCTAGCGTAGAAACAACACATCCCATCAAGTATTTTTACCCTTTAAAACTCCTTTGGAACTGAATGGTCTTTATTGATTTTGGAACACCATCCAAAGCCATCCAAGAGGGTCTGGTCAGACATCACTGGAGGTTCATCAAATTCACCTCATATAAGATACCTCTAATTATAGCTAAGCAATGTGGCTGACTGGGCATTGTGTTCAAAGGCTTGGGGGACATCTGCAATGAAATCACCAGATTTGTGCTAAATGGGTTATTTCTCATTTCTCCAATATGCCCATGGTAATAATAACCCACCCTGAGCTGGATAGCCCAGGTTAACCCAGTCTTGTCAGATCTCAGAAGCTAAGCAGGGTTGGCACCGGTTAGTACTTTGATGGGAGACCACCAAGGAACTTCATGGACGTTATGCAGAGGCAGGCAATGACAGACCACCTCTGAACATCTCTTGCCTTGAAAGCTCCACAGGGTTGCCATAAGTCAGCTGAGACTTTGGTGGCGCTTTCCACCATCACCATTTTGAAGCTGTCTGCAGAACATGAGAAGAACCAGGGTCCTGACATACTGTGATAAACTGCTCTGTGTTGCTGCAGCATGACTGGCCTTGAAGGGAAAAACCTAATATTTAAAATCTTAACCCCATTTCCTCCTGTACCACAACGACACTTCAAATCAGGGTCCAGCATATTTGATTTTCTCTTTGTAAAATACCAGGTAGACCTTTTTCAAGGCGCTCCCAACATCTTTTCAGGTTTGGCCCTCAGCGGTGATAACAGAAGCCCTGTATTATTGCAGATATGAGGCTTGACTAAGGGCAGAAGTACCCATTACATTCTGCAGGTTTCCACTATGGGGACATAAATGTCAACTGCAAATTCCTCACTGGGAACTCACTTCTCAAGGGCATAGGATCCCAGTTCAGATCGGGACTATGGCAGACATGGGCAGAAGGGGCTCAACATCCCTCATACCTTTTGTCTGACCTGAAGCAGTCCTATTTGATGCACTGGGAGAGTTGCATGTAATGATGGCTACATATTTATTTCTCTCTTAACAGGGCAAATAAGCAGTTCCCTGTGACCATTTCAGCTCCAAAAACAGCACAGGTTGAAGTCCCTTCTCCATACACGTTAGTCCCTATCTGAATAGGACACCCCATGTATCTGGTATATATGGAACTCCTGTGATCCAAAGCCTTGTGGTGGTCAAGAGGTCTTTTTATCATATCAACTAGCTCCAAGGAAGTTACTTACACCTGTGGTTGGGATATGAGTTATGCAATTGTCACCATGGCCTAGTCAAGAAATAAGGTTGACAACCTCTCGGTGGTGACTTGAGATATCCTGTAATTCCAACTGATCTCCATGCCACAGAGATCAGTTTCCCAAGAGAAAATGGCTGCTCTGGAAGGTAAACTCTATGGCATTATACTGCATGGAGGCCCTGCCCCCTTCAGGCTTAACTCCCCCAAACCATAGGTATATCCTAACCCAGAGCTGGCAGCCCTATAAAAAATATTTCACAGAGTCATCCAGTATGAGGGAAATGCCCAATTTGCTAAGGAGATGGACTAGTTCCAATAGGAAACGTATCACTTTGCCTGCTTCTCTGCTTGACAACAGTATTATGAATTTGTACTATGGTAATCATATGTAAAATGAAGTTCACGAGGGTGAAATAAACAAAGAAGAAAGAAATCCACACGGCACCTCCAGTTTCATCTCAGATTAGAGGACTTTCAAAGTGAAGGGAATCAATACCACACAGCAAGGCCCAGATCCTAGGAGGACATCTTTGTCTTTTTTTATGATTGGAGAGTGCAAGTTTACATCCCAGGCCCTCAGAGGGCCCTTTGAAGGAACACAGTAGGCCTGTGCTGGCTGGGTCTTGGCCTACAGCCAGATTTTCAACACCTGTAGCAAAATTAGTGGGATATCGTAGCCCTGTAGTTTGCTTGCATGCTTAAAAGGACTGGTTGTACCTGGCAGAAGGAAGGATGTGGGGAACTCTCTCTCTCCCTCTCTAATTTGAAAATGTGATGGTTGCTCTATAGTACAGAAACAAAAGAGAAGTTCTCCAAGTTAATGGCTCCAGGGCCCACAGAGGCCTCTGCCTGATCAAGGAAACTTGAACAAGAGGAATAGGCAGGTGATGTTACTGTTCATATTTTTACAAGCCGATGAGGGACCACACATTGGAGTAGATGCCAGCGTGCAGAATGGGCCAATTATTTTCTAAGAACTCTTCTCCTTATCATGACAATAAACTATACGTATAAATGAGATGCCCTAGTACCTGAACAAATGACATTTCCCATGATCCAAATGCTTGACCTGTGTGGTCTGTATTAGTTGAAACCAGGCCTGTCAAATCCCTGGTCAGAACAAGGGATACTCCTCCCCCCATCTCATGTTACCCACTGTCACTCCAAGCAGGGGGATATATATAAAACCCTCATCAGCATCATGAGTCTTATGCCACCGCTTTTAAGGCACGCTCAGTAGTGACAGCAGTAGCTCTAGGAATCATCAGAAGCTCAATGGTTTTACGACAATGTCCTCCCCACAATGTCCCCATTCCTAACTCTCCTGCCAGTTACCAGGCTCAGCCTAGCAACTCTTTAGAAACAGAGATAGCCTTTCTGTTTCCTGTTCCAATGGATCATGTTGTTATAGGGCTGGATGGGAGAGGCAGACTCTGGTCCTTTCCGCACTTGGATCTCATCCCTGATTTCATCAGAGTTCAACTCGCGACACAATACCTTGCATTTATCCCTGGTTATCACAGCATCCGTTTATCCCGGGACAAGCGTGAGACAAAACCGGGGTGACCTCGATGTAATGTGGAAATAAAAAATACCCCGAGATAATTACAGGACTGAACTCGAGTGTAGTGTAGAATGTAAGTTCGGGGATAGGGTGGAACCAGGATTTTAGTAAGGAATCACCCAATCTAGCCAAGCTGCTGGGCTTCGATATAATTCTTTTTCTTGAGATTCCTGACTGGAGTAATTCCCAGATGGTGAGACCAGACACTGGATAATGTCATAGAATAATGTATTCCATGAATCAATCAAATAGTTAAAAGGCTCTTGTGAGAGAAGGTGCTGCCCACTGTATCTCTGCGTGATTTATTACTCAGATCTCATGGTGGCGTGTAACTATGCCATGGTTCAGTGTCAGAACTGACCAGATCATGAAGTTGCTCATAATGCAGGACACACATTTTGCTTGCCTCCTTTCTGTCCAGAGGCATACCCAAGCCAGGGACTCATGAAGAGAGTCCACTCTTGCCTTTACGTAGTCTAAAAGTACTCTTTTTTTAGCAAGGGAGTGACAGGAGGGCCTGGCAAACCTACTCTCGGGGCTGGACTGACCTAAGGGTTTTTTTTTTAAGGTTTTAAGGAAATACTTCCATGTGAATTCAAGACGTTCGATGTAACCGATGATCTGTCATAGGTTGTCGAGCAGAAGCAGTATACTTCCTCCTCAGGGCAAAACTACCATTACAAATTCAACCTTATTTATTCAGATCCCTGTAACTCTTATTTCTCCATCCCAGAGCATTTATTTGGTAAACGATGATCTGTCGTAGGTTGTCGAGCAGAAGCAGTATACTTCCTCCTCAGGGCAAAACTACCATTACAAATTCAACCTTATTTATTCAGATCCCTGTAACTCTTATTTCTCCATCCCAGAGCATTTATTTGGTTCTCCGGATCATGGGGCTGAAATGTACTGCGGGTTTGTTTGTTTGTTTGTTTAATGGGACCCATTAATGAATATTCTAGACTGAGAAATACACTTCAGATCTGTAATAGATTTGATTTGCCGTTCTGGAGTGCGAGAACTTTGCTTTTTAACCTGTCTAAATCCATCGTTGCACTACTAGGATAACTCTGACTCATCCACCTCCTTTGAAACGAGCCCAGCTGTTCTGACAAATGATGCTGCTGCCTCCTGTTGTGTGGCTTGCTGCAAGGAAGGAGTCGACGCAAGGCAGGGTTCTGAACACCAGGTTTCATTCTTCCATCCTCCTTAACAGCCCTGCTCTACTTTTTCCTCTTTCTTTCCCTTTTCTATGCCACCTTATTCCTTTCCGTTTGTTGCCCAGCAACAAAGCGCATGAGTGTGTAAACTGACATCAGGTCACAGCCGACTCATGGGGGCCCGTAGGGTTTTCAAGGTAAGTGAGAAGCAGAGGTGGTTTGCTGTTGCTTTCCTCTGCAAAGTCTTCCTTGGGGGGGTCTCCCGTCCATGAACCAACCCAGCTTACCTTCTGAGATGTGATGAGATCAGACTGCACTGGACCATGCCACATCCCAGCAACAACTACGGACTCCCTAGTGGGACAAACTTTGTGACATCAACAACAAAACGAGCGACAGCTATTAAAACACTGATGACTATAAAGAATTGGACTTTATGCCCTAGAAGACAAGACCTTATGAAAAGTACGCATACAGAGAGTGATTTCAGCTAAGCATACTTTTATTAGTCAGAAACAAGACACTGGGGCCGGCTCGCAGGCCAGTTTATATTCCCTCAGAACCCACCAACAAAACACACACCCCACTTCCCGATAGGCTATTTACAGTAACCGAGAGACCTATTGGCCTCACGGTTTGGGACCTAGCCCACGGATAGGGCCGGCTAGGATCCTTCTGGCCCATTGTCTTTAGGAGGGAAGCTTCAGGTTTGGTCCCTGGGCAAGTCCGGACATGCCCGGCCCTGCCAGGGCTGGATACACTACACCATATGAACAGCAGCTGCTGCCACCCCTTTTGACAAGCATGTCGAAAGCCTAAAGTAGAAAAGATCATGCCACTAGTGTGTATTGTAATATATATGTAAGCCCCCTGCTAGTCTGTCAGTCTCAAGCTAAACAGTACATGTGCTTCTTTCCTCCACTTTTTAAAACCTAAAACAGCTTAAGCAGGCTGTATCTGAATAGGAGACAGACACGCAGAGAGAGAGGCTGCTTGATCCCTCTCCATAGGCTTTTTTCAGTTAAAAAAACCCCATCCTCCCCAATAGGTTTCGCCAGGCCCAGGTTAGCAACCATTTGGAGACCAGGTGGGGTGGGGACATAGGGGGCCATCATCAGCAATGGTATTGCAGAGCCAGTTTGGTGCAGTGGGAGAACGGGGTTTGATTCCCCTCTCCTTCACTTGCAGCTGCTGGATGACCTTGGGCAAGCCATAGTTCTGTCAGAGCTGTCCTTGAAAGAACAGTTCTTGGATGAGCCCTCTCACAGGGTGTCTGTTGTGGGGAGGTGAAGGGAAAGGAGTTTGTAAGCTGCTCTGAGATGCCGAGTGAAGGGTGGGGTATAAATCTAATCTCTTCTTCTCTTCTCTTCTTCTTCTACATCACTTCTAAGGAGGACCCAGAAGTGACATCGAGTCTCTCTAGGAATTACTGGAAACTCTAGGAGGGTGTTTTTTGGTGATTCCTAGAGAGGATGGACATTGTGTCCAGGGTTTTCCAGAACTGACTTCACATTGTCACTCACCAATGGTCATTTTTTTTAAAAAGGTCTTGCTCCCATAACTGCTGGAGTGTTGGCAGGCCAGGCCTGCCGAGGGTGGGAAATCTCCCTCCCCCAGTGGGCACGTGGCAACCCCATCCCCCCAAGTATTTTTTCCCCTTTTCAGGTGGAAGATTCCAAGTGCAAAAAAGGAGAACTTTGGTGGTGGTCGGGGTGTGGGGGTGGTGACTGTTCATTCTAGTAGGAGATGAAAGAAAAAGCAGCTTGGAATGGACAACTGTGAGCAGAAAAATAATGGGAAGGCAACAAGTTAAGCTGGCTCTCTTTATTTTCCTCCTTCGAATCTGTAACCAGGCCCATGACAACCCTCTGCTTGTTTCACTCACTGTGCATTTTACCACTGTAGTAGACAGTATTGTGCATCTCCCACTGTAGCCCAGTGATCAAAAGAAACCCAAGTCCTGTCATCAGCATAAATTCTGGATATTTGCATATATACTCGCTGAAGACTGAAACCCAGGTTCTTTGGACTCAACATCCAGTTTGGTGTAGTGGTTAAAAGCGGCGGACTCTAATCTGGAGAATTGGGTTTGATTCCCCACTTCTCCACATGCAGTAGGGTTGCCAAGTCAGAAGCGGCGCTGGAGCGGGGGACTCCAGCGCTGCTTTGGGAGTGCATGCGCACGAAGTGCACATGCAACACAACCCTGTCACCCAGAAGTGATGCGACCACACCGGGCACGCTGGGGGCGGGGGCACGACCATCCAAGGGAAAACCATAGAGTTTTCCCTCGGATGACTGTGGCCCCGCCCCCAGATTGGAGACCAGGTGGGGTGGGGACATAGGAGGGCATCATCAGCAATGGTATTTGGTGCAGTGGTTAAATGCGCGGACTCTAATCTGGGAGAATGGGGTTTGATTCCCCACTCCTTCACTTGCAGCTACTGGATGACCTTGGGCAAGCCAAAGTTCTGTCAGAGCTGTCCTTGAAAGAACAGTTCTTGGATGACCCCTCTCACAGGGTGTCTGTTGTGGGGAGGTGAAGGGAAAGGAGTTTGTAAGCTGCTCTGAGATGCCGAGTGAAGGGTGGGGTATAAATCTAATCTAATCTCTTCTTCTCTTCTCTTCTCTTCTCTTCTCTTCTCTTCTCTTCTCTTCTCTTCTCTTCTCTTCTCTTCTCTTCTCTTCTCTTCTCTTCTCTTCTCTTCTCTTCTCTTCTCTTCTCTTCTCTTCTCTTCTCTTCTCTTCTCTTCTCTTCTCTTCTCTTCTCTTCTCTTCTCTTCTTCTTCTTCTTCTTCTTCTTCTACATCACTTCTAAGGAGCACCCAGAAGTGACATTGAGTCTCTCTAGGAATTACTGGAAACTCTAGGAGGGTGTTTTTTGGTGATTCCTAGAGAGGATGGACATTGTGTCCAGGGTTTTCCAGAACTGACTTCACATTGTCACTGTGGATATTTGCATATATACTCGCTGAAGACTGAAACCCAGGTTCTTTGGACTCAACATCCAGTTTGGTGTAGTGGTTAAAAGCGGCGGACTCTAATCTGGAGAACTGGGTTTGATTCCCCACTTCTCCACATGCAGTAGGGTTGCCAAGTCAGAAGTTGCACGGGAGCGGGGGACTCCAGTGCTGCTTCGGGAGTGCGCACGCGCCACAACCCCATCACCCGGGAGTGATGCGACCACGCCTGGCACACTGGGGGCGGGGCCATGACCATCCAAGGGAAAACCATAGAGTTTTTCCTTGGATCACCATGGCCCCGCCCCCAGCACGTCCGGCGTGGTCGTGTCACTTCCGGGTGACGTGCACATCGCGTGCTTTGGGGGTGGGGTTCCCCCCGGGGCCCGATCCACTGGTGGCAGGGAACGGGCCTCTGGGGCGGGGTTTTCCCCACCCCCCGGGGGGACTTGGCAAGCCTAACATGCAGCCAGCTGGGTGACCTTGGACCAGTCACAGTTCTCTCAAGTGCAGCTCTCTCAGAGCTCCCTCAGCCCCACCTACCTCACAGGGTGTCTGTTGTGGGGAGAGGAAGGGAAGGAGATTGTCAACTGCTCTGAGACTCCAAGTGAAGGGCAGGGTATAAATCCAATCTCTTCTTCTTCTTCAGATGCTCCACTAGAAGACCAACAAAACAACACAATAGTAGGAGGGGGAAAAATCCATTTTTATAAGACAACGGAGTATCTCTGTCATTAGGAATTAGCAAAAGAGAGGGAAGACCCCTGTGAAAGAAAAGGTTACTTTAAATTCACTGAAGGGGACAGTAAGGAATTCTCTGACAAGACATTTTACCACAGAAGAGAATTACTGTGAGGATATTGAGAGAATTTCCAGAAAGTGAAGCCATTCTGAGATAGCTCCCATGATAAGTGAGCAATGACAGGGTGTCACTTGAGTAGAAGGAATGTTTTATGGGCTTTGAAGCTTAAGCACACCTTTAATGTGATGGAGTTTGGGCTGTAACTCGGATTGTCTTTTCTCTCATGGGTTTTGCACAACTTTCAAAGCGCATTTTTATGCAGCTTCTCTCCCGGCACATTTTGTGCGCCTGTTCCTGTGCATATGCACGCACGAGGGTGACTTATAGACTGTCACGCCACTAAGAGCGATATAAACATCGTCCTGACAAATGGCAGATCTATAAATTTTGCAAATAAATCTCATTGCTTATGTCACTTCAGAAGGAAGACCTTGTAACAAAAGCAATTTGCACAGTGCATCCAAGCTGGTGGACTGACGCCCATCAATCAGTCCTGAAGTCCTTACGCTTGTCTACCATCACAGAGGATGTCATATCAGTCACTCTGCTGGAAATTCTTCTTTGAAACTGTGAAGCTTTCAGTCACTTAGTGAATGGCAACTAATTTTTAATAAGGTACGTACTTAGATTTAAGGAAGGGCTGAACTACCTTTTGCATCGATGGGTACAACTTTCAGCCCCTGTTACCACAATGACCAAGAGCAGTTATTTGGGGGGAAGTTATTTCCATATATATCATAGCTGTTCACTCCCATTTACCTTCACCCTGGTTTATTCTTCTATATAAGGCATTTATTCTGTGCTTTTCTCCTCAGTGGGACACAAAGCTGCTTACAGCATAGATATTTTCCTCTGTTTTATCCTTATACTACTGAGGTAGGTTAAGCTGAGAGTCTGTGACTGACCCAAGGTCACCCAGCAAGCTTCCATGGTGGAGTGGTGGATTTGAACCTGGGTCTCCCAGATCCTAAAGGGCTGTGGTGGCTCAAGTGGTTAAGATCTGAACTGCAGAATGGAAGGTCAGCAGTTCAGCAGTTCAAGACACAAGTGCGGCATGATAGAGAGAGCTCCTGTCTCTGGTCCCAGCCAGTGTTCCCTCTAAACTGAGTTAGTGTGAGCTAGCTCACAGTTTTTTAGTCTCTGGCTCACACATTTTTGTCTTAGCTCAGGAAGGATGGCTCCAGAGCAGACTAATTTATGCAGCCGCCAAATTGCTTGCTCACAACTTTAATGCCAGTAGCTCACAAAGTAGAATTTTTGCTCACAAAACTCCACAGCTTAGAGGGAACATTGGTCCCAGCTCCTGCCAACCTAGCAGATCGAAAGCAAGAAATTGCAAGTAGATAAATAGGTACCGTTTTGGTTGGAAGGTAACTGTCGGCTAGCTGCCATGTTTTGCTTGTTTCCCACTACTTTGAGGGCGGCATGGCCTAAGATCTGCGAAGCTTTAGACATGACCAAAGCCGCCTACAAACATCAGGCTGACAGGAAAAGGGTGGAGGGTATGTGTCTACTAAAAATCTACTCTGTGTATGGGTCTACTAAAAATCTGCACCTTTCTCAGTCTTGCCGAAAATTGGCGTGGAAATACATCGGGCCGTTTAAAGTTGCACGGTTGATTAATGAGGTCACCGTCGAATCGGGCTTGCCTAAGAACTTACGGAACGTCCATCCAATTTTCCATTTCAGCCTATTGAAGCCTTGTCCATCATCTAATCCATGGCGCCCGGAACCGACTGTGCCACCCCGCATCCTGGTGGAGGGGGAGGAACCCCATGAAATATCTGCCATTCTGGACTCTAAAGTAAAACGTGGACAATTATTCTACCTGGTGGAATGGGTGCATTGGGGTCCTCAGCATTGGGAGTGGGTGGCGGGGGGTGCTTGTTTCCCTCCCTGTTCCTGCTTGCTCGCAGCTCAGCTGCTTGCAGTAAACATTGCTTGGGAGACCATGGGAGCTAGCTCTGCCAGACGGCGTTATCTGCCTGGCCTTGTGAGGAAGGGAGGGCTTGCGTTCCACCTCGGGTGTGACTCTTACTGCTCTCATGAGACCCTGCTAGTCTCCTGCTCATTATGTAATCTCCCGCCGGGAGAATTCCCGCGCGCGCGCCTGGAGTTCATTTGCTTAGCCATTTGCCTCGTCCTGCTATATGTAGGGACGTTTCCGCCCCATAGTCATTCCTAACAATAATCCTGTGGATATGGTACCAGTTTTGTACTCTAATAAAGCATAACGCTCCTTAGGAAACGTGTGAGAAGAGTTACTTGCTGTGGAACCTGACAGTAACAGTGTTCCATGTGCCTTAGCATCTAGTCATGCCGGCCATGTGACCACGGAAACAACTTTGGACAGCTCTTCGGCTTGGAAATTGAGATGAGCACCGCATCCCTAGAGTCAGATTCAACTGGCTTTCAAGCAAGAGAAACCTTTACCTCCCAGATCCTAGAACAACACTGTAATGACTAATCTACAGTGGGTTACATACTAGAGTGTGTGGCTGAGATGTGTAATGGGACAACTCTTGCTGGATGTCTGTTGCTGTTCATGTGAGGGGGAGCAGATTAAAGAGTCCTCACTGTCAACCTTATCTTTGAAGTACAAAATTGGGGAGGCGCTCCTTGGCAATAGAGAGCTCAAGCAGGGGACGCAAAAGGACTTGTGAGGAACATTTCATTTTCCGTCTACTTCCTATTTCATCTTTATATTTCCTGAAAGCCCCTGTAGCATATCTTCTTTTTCTGCTTCCTTCTTGTCTTCCTACTCACCGACCAACTTACCTTTATCTGCCCCCTGTTTTTAGGTTCCCCTAGTTCCCTCTCCCTGGAAGCCTCAACCTAGGAAAATGATGGCCCAGTTTCACAGTACTGGCCACTGGCCCTGGCCCAGTTGTGCAGTGCTGGCCAACAGACAGAGCCCAGTTGTACAGTGAAGAACCCACAAGGACTTGTAGGGAACAACTCATTGTCCTTTGCATTCCCCTCACCACATTGTTTCCTCTTTCTCTTTTCCTGGCAACCCCCATATCCTCACCTTTCTCTGTTTCCTTGTCTCCTACCCACCCACCCACAAACCTTTTATCTGTTCCCCCATCCTCGGCTGTATTTATTTCTTATTTAACATCTTTTATACTTCTCCATGGAGCTGCGGTGGCTTAAGTGGTTAAGACGCTGAACTGCAGGCTGTGGTGGAAGGTCAGTAGTTCAGCAGTTCAAGACCCGAGTGTGCCGCATGATGGAGTGAGCTCCCATCTCTAGTTCCAGCTCCTGCCAACCTAGCAGTTCGAAAGCAAGAAATTGCAAGGAGATAAATAGGTACCACTTTGGTGGGAAGGTAACAGCGTTCCGTGCACCTTGGTGTTTAGTCATGTCGGCCACATGACCACGGAAACGTCTTCGGACAGCGCTGGCTCTTCGGCTTTGAAACGGAGATGAGCACCGCAACCCTAGAGTTGGATTCGACTGGCTTTCGAGCAAGGGAACCTTTACCTTTATACTTCTCCATTCTCCACAATGGGGACACAAAGAAGCTGTGATACATGAGGGTCAAGCTAACAAAATAAATTATTACAAAAATACAAATATTTATTATGGTGTACACATTAGTAAAAAAATAAAGTAGGTTAAAAGAAATAGTCCAGATATCAGACTCATGAAACTTTTTACATACAGAGCTGTTAGTGTCACATATACAATTTATGGGTATATCCTATGACCAGTAGACCATACGTTTTTCAGGCCCTTAGGGCCTTCCTCAGTGGTCAATATCGCTATTGTAAAACAACACACATCGAGAAATAAATATATGAAAAAAATATTTTCTTTAAAGCCAGGTGTTGCTTTCTGGAGTTGTCAAAAGGGAGAGAGAAAAAGTCGAATTATTACATATCAAATGCACATAATAAATGCACCTAATCAATTAAAAATAACAGAACTTTCTAGAGAGCTTGCAGAGCCTTTGTCCATCATCTTCCAGACCTCTTGGAGGACAGGAGACATGCCACAAGACTGGAGGAGGGCAGATGTTATCCCAATTTTCAAAAAAGGGAGGAGGGATGACCCAGGAAACTACAGTAAGGACAAAAAAGAGAAAAGGGAAAAAAACTGAATCTAAAACCTAGAATTCAGAACCTAAAAAGGTTAGTCAAGAATAGAAGAGGGCCAACTCTAAAAATCTAATTATGCAACATACAAAAATATACATGTATTTATTCAACACAAATTAAAATAACAAACAAGGGCCCATTCATACCTCATATACAAATATAAAAACATACAAGGGCTAATGAAATAGACCTAATGCGTTTCGGCCTTTACAGGCCTTCCTCAGAGGTCTAATACAAACAGAACATGTTGGCTGATATGTAAAAATATATACAATCATACATATACATAATATGGAATAAAGACCAGGAAACAATTGCTGTAAAAATAAAAGAAATAGAAGATTAGACACATATACTACTAACAAATACATTGTAAATACATTACCAAACAAAAAAACCATTGACTTACTTCCAAAGTTTAACCACTGGGCAAAGAAAAGAAATACAAAAATACA
>NW_015175425.1:294440-305643 GCF_001447785.1 Gekko japonicus
ATCAAGAGAGCCGACAGTTGTCATATATCATGAATGTAGCTTAATATGCAAATATATAGTTTATGAAGCTATTTGATACTGAGCCAGACTCCATCCAGGCCAGTGTTCTCTATTCTGAATTATTATTATTATTATTATTATTATTATTATTATTATTATTATTATTATTATTATTATTATTATTATTATATGATTCAAAATCAAGAGAGCCGACAGTTGTCATATATCATGAATGTAGCTTAATATGCAAATATATAGTTTATGAAGCTATTTGATACTGAGCCAGACTCCATCTAGGCCAATGTTCTCTATTCTGACAAGCAGTGGTTATTCAGGTTCTCAGGAAAGGTCTTCCTCATCCCTGCCACCAACAATTCTTTAATTAGAAATGCTGTAGATTAAACCTTGAACCTTTGGAACATACAGTGCCAAAGGTAGTGTGAGGAAGAACATGGGAGGAAGAATTGCCGGGGAAATTGACATGGAGAACCATTGGGAGAAGAAGAAATGGTATATTGGTTAAAATGCAACATTACTGGAGAGGAAGGAGGAGGCATAGAGAGGTGGCTAGAAGAGGGAGAAAAGGCAAATTCCTGGAGAGTAACAATCAGGACATATTGTTCTCTTCTGCTCTCTAAGGTATGAGAAGCCTGGAAGAACACAACCCTTCGAAAATCTATTGTAGATGTTCAGCTAAAAAAGTTTCTAAATACACAGCAGACCTACTAAAGCTTTCATGCGCTTGTCAGTTTAAATATATCCAGAAAGATCACACCTGTATGTATTTGGTTAGGAAAAGCTGAAAATGTATACATCTGTACACCATTAATAAATGGCACAGTGTGCATTATACAGTGTGCTCAGGAAGAGGATCTCTTCAAATGAGTCTTGGAATGCTAGTGAACCTGTATCCTTCCTCACTTTCAGAACCATGGATAGCTCCTGGAGGGCATTAAAGCCTGTTGGGGAAGCCTATGGAGCATTGCTGGGACAAATGTGGCCACTATTGGGGCCAAATGTAGCAGTTAAGTGTGCAGACTCTAATCTGGGAGAACCGGGCGTGATTCCCCACTCCTCCACATGCAGCTGCTGGTGTGACCTTGGGTCAGTCACAAGTTCTCACAGAGCTTTTCTCTCAAGGGCAGTTCTCAAAAGAGCTCTCTCAGCCCCACCTACCTCACAGGGTGTCTGTTGTGGGGAGGGGAAAGGGAAAGGAGTTTGTAAGTCACTCTGAGACTCTGAGTGAAAGGCGGGGTATAAATCCAATCCCCTCCCCCTCCCCCCTCCTCCTCCTCCTCCTCTTTTTCTTCCTCTTCTTCTTCTTCTTCTTCTTCTTCTTCTTCTTCTTCTTCTTCTTCTTCTTCTTCTTCTTCTTCTTCTTCTTCTTCTTGTGCCTTGGGACCATTTCAGGTTGGAGAAATGGTTCAGGGGGAATACTGAAGGCCCTTTGCCATGTGAGTCGCAGTTGTAATCTGAACTGAGCGCCACACACAGAGAGGAACTGAGGAAAGCCCGAATCTCACATCCGACTGTTGCATAGGACACAGGGTGGGTATCCCCACACTGTGATGTGTCAAGAGAAGGAACTTACTAAACTAGTTCTTTGAAGGTCTTTCAGTATAGTCCCTTTTATTAAATGAAACAGAATTGTTTTGATGCAACCATGATCCCCTATTGATCTCCAGTCTCTTCCCTCCTTGGAATGAAGAAGAAGATAAGAGATTGGATTTATCCCCCACCCTTCACTCAGAGTCTCAGAGCAGCTTACAAACTCCTTTCCCTTCCCCTCCCCACAACAGACACCCTGTGAGGTAGGTGGGGCTGAGAGAGCTCCTGACAGAAACTGCTCTTTTTCAAGGACAACTGTGCCAGAACTATGGCTTGCCCAAGGTCATCCAGCCAGGTGCAAGTGGAGGAGTGGGGAATCAAACCCGGTTCTCCCAGATTAGAGTCTGCGTACTTAACCACTACACCAAACTGGCTCTCAGTGAAGGCTATGCACTCAAGGAAACTCATTTAAAAGCTTCCTTCCTTTTCTTATTTATTTATTTAAATTATTGATATAACTTCCTCTGTCTTGGGCATCATCCCAGCACCCAAGGTGGATAAGATTAATATGAAAGCAGTGCAAAGCCATTTAATGAAATAGCCATTAAAACAACACATTAAAAACAACGATCAAAACAACTTGTGTCCTGACCAGCAGGGTGTTTCCCAGTTGCCCAGGCTCAGACTGCCCTAAACGCTCTCCAGCTGTTCTTGGAGGACGAGCAGTCAGAGAAACTGACACTTCAGGTCAACTTCAAGGAAACATCTTGGGTTTAAACCAGAACTGAATTCCACTGTCTTCCAGTGGGGCTTTGCTAGGACTGCAGCTTGATCGTGATGTTCTAATGATATTATCTTGTCTGACGTTACACCACTGAGCATACAATTCAGTATGACATAATATTGTATCTAATAAAAGAACGTTGGGAGAAAAAGCTAGAAGAATGTCAAAGCCAAACACCCTGAGAAGAACTGCCCAATAAACCAAGATTTTTTAAAAAAATACCAATATCAACCCTCCAAGAGCTAAAAGTACATTTTGGGTCAATCAGTTCTGTGGGACTTCATCTCATATAACCACAAAGTTACAAATAACAAACAAATGTTGGGGGTGGGGGTGGGGAGAAAGATCTCCAGTTCATGAAATACCTCTGAATGTGAAATCTGCCTTCTTTTCTGCGCTCCTTTCCTTTAGATGGCAATTAATTAGGTAAACCCTTGCCTTTTTTTTCTTGATAAATGAAAAACCAATGTATTTATTGAGTCATATGTCCCTTGCTTTTCTTCTCAATTGGGACCCTAAGTGACTTGTAATGTTGTTCTCCTCGTGTCCATTTTCTCCTTACAACAGCTCTACAGTGTAGGCCATAGGACTGCCCATACAAACCCACCTGAGTGCTCAGGTAATCCTCCTTCAGATGTCCCACCCTTCTGAGATTATGTGGGTGGCAACAAAACTATGAAACTCTCTCCCCAGGAATAGTTGTTTTTTTATCCTTCTGTCACTGTCTTCCACCAGCGAGTGAAGACTTTTTTGTTTCATCTTTTTTGTTTCATCTGGTATTCCCTCAGTGATTCCTCATTCCTGCACTGTGTTTTAACTACTGTTTTGTCTGCTTTTAATATGCGCTTCAGATTGATTTTCAGTTGTTCTTTCAGATTGTTTTATTTGGTGTTTTAGATTTGGTTTTTCAGATTGTTTTATTTGGTGTTTTATTTGGTGTAGTGGTTAAGAGTGTGGACTCTAATCTGGGAGAAACGAGTTTGATTCCCCACTTCTCCATGTTCAGCTGCTGGTGTGACCTTGGGTCAGTCATAAGTTCTTTCAGAGCTGTCCTCTCAAGGGCAGTTCTTGAAAGAGCTCTCTCAGCCCCACCTACCTCACAGGGTGTCTGTTGTGGGGAGAGGGAAGTGAAAGGGATTGTAAACCACTCTGAAACTCCTTTGGGTAGTGAAGGGTAGGGTATAAATCCAATATCCTCATCCTCCTCCTCCTCCTCCTCCTCCTTCGTGTTTTTATAATGTATTTTCTCCTCCACTGAAAACAACTGTTAAAACAAAACTGTTAATTCCTCTCATTGGTCCAGATTGGGCAGAAAGGTGGCCTACACATTTTGTAAATAAAATATGTAATAAATAAGAGAGCGACTGGCTAAAGTCCATCCAGTGATCTTCCATGGCAGAGTGTGGATTCAGACCAGGGTCTCTCAGATTATTGTTGACACCAGATATCTGGCATTGAAAATAATTATACCAACAGGCAGCAACATTGTTATTGTAGTTTAATTATAGTATGTAAAACAGACATTTCAATAAAATACAACCACAAAGATTAAAAATCTGAAAGGTCTGACACAGGTAGGGAGAGAGAAATGGTATGATGAAAAGTAAAGGAACTCAGAAAACGGAGAGAGCCTGCAAAAGAAATGTCAACAACTCACTCAAATACCAAGAACCAGAGTGATGTGCCAGCATGGTGTAATGGTTGGACTAGAATTTGGCTCAGCCAGGTTTGAATCTCCCACTGTGCCATGGAAACTCGCTGGGTGATCTTGGGCCAGTCACAAAATGAGTTGCCATCCACTAAGTGACTGAAAACTTACTCTTTCAGAGTAGAGTTTCCATCAAAGTGACTGATATGAGATCTGATATGACAAAATGGAAGAGAAGGGAATTTATGTAAGCCATCTTGGATCCCCATTGGGGAGGAAGGTGGGATATGGATGGAGTAAATAAATTAATTAAACAGATATCAATAAAAGGGGAATCGTATCACAAACAGACTCTCACAGACTTAGCTTATATTCTGCTTGCTGGTCACAAGCAGGGAGGTGACTTTTCATTGAACAATTCAGCTGTTTGTGAGCCTGTTCAGTGGGTTACTTTCCATACATTCAAACAGTAGAGCACAGTGCCATTGGAAGTGTATCAGCGTTCACAAATAGTTCTCCTGGAAGCCCTAGCTCTCCACCCTCCTGCTCACAAACCAATTATTGCCATGCACTATTCAGCAGCAAATTGCTACTATATTGAGTGAACAAACCAGTCAGTATGCTAATGATTATAAATAGTGTGTTTATTAAAAACTGCAGCCGTTTGGTGTTTGTCTAAATCCTTGTCATTAGTGCTATTTTACACGTACGAATCTTCGCAGTGCCTTCTGAAAATCAATATGCTTCATTTTATTTAGATGTTTCTACTCTCCTTTTAGGAGCTGTGGTGGCTCAAGTGGTTAAGACGCTGAACTGCAGGCTGTGGAAGGTCAGTAGTTCAGCAGTTCGAGACCCGGGTGCCGCATGATGGCGTGAGCTCCCATCTCTAGTTCCAGCTCCTGCCAACCTAGCAGTTCGAAAGCAAGAAACTGCAAGTAGATAAATAGGTACCACTTCGGTGGGAAGGTAACAGCGTTCCGTGCGCCTTGATGTTTAGTCATGCCAGCTGCATGACCACGGAAACGTCTTCGGACAGCGCTGGCTCTTCAGCTTTGAAACGGAGATGAGCACCGCAACCCTAGAGTCGGATTCGACTGGATTTCGAGCAAGGGAACCTTTACCTTTTACTCTCCTTTTGTCTTCTGGCAGGGGGACCCAGAGTAGCCTATACCATAGTTCTCCAGTCCTCCATTTTATACTTACTGCAGCAATCATGTAAGATTGCAGATCTGTAGTAGTACTACCCACTACCCAACACTGATTGTGTCCCCCATCAGTGTTACATTTAATGCTGATGCGGACTTACTTTCCTGTAACTCCTGTCTTCAGTCCTGCTTTCCCCAGTGAGTTCACTTCTGGTATTGGAGCTCAGCCGAGAAAAAATGAAGCGGAGGGGAGGGGGGAAAGCTATTGCAAGGAATTAAGCTGCAATTACCTCTGGTTTCAGATTTCACTCCAATGGACCAGTGCACCAGTGCTCCCTCTAAGCTGTGGAGTCTTGTGAGCAAATATTCTACTTTGTGAGCTACTGGCATTAAAGTTGTGAGAGAGCGATTTGGCTACTGCATAAACTAGTTTGCTCTGGAGCCATCCTCCCTGAGCTAAGACACAAATGCCTGAGCCGAAAGCTAAAAAACTGTGAGCTAGCTCACACTCACTCAGCTTAGAGGGGACACTGCAGTGCACTGTCAAACTCCAGTCTCAGTCTAGCTGGTGCTCACATTTCTGTTTTGTTTTTTTAATTAACATTTTTAATCAGTGAAACACAGAACAAACCATTTTAACAACTGAATATACATTTTCGAGTACAAATCGTGTCCGTTCACATTTCTGTTTTGAGCGTGCTCACGAGAAATCAAAACTCTCCACCAGTTAATAATGTAAGCTCACTCCAATGGCATTTGATGAAAACGATATGAGGGGGCGGGAGCAACAGAGGTTTTTACCCACAACCTAGTCTGTTTTTTCACAGCTGTGACGACTGTTCCAGAGACTCTATTGTGCAGACGTTGACAAGCTTTCTGCTGCATTAGTCTTCTGGGATGGAATATGCTACAAAAGATGTCCATCATTTAAGCAGGAGTGCATTTTTAAAATATGCATATACTTTTCACGGAACTCCTTTTTCATAACATCTGCAGGTTGTCAGGCAATTAAAATCCCATCTAGCCTCACGTTCTCCTGCTCAAGCTATCCCAAGGCACCTATTTGTGCCAGCAATATGGGCAGCTGTGATACCCTCAACAGCAGGCCCTATCCAAGTTGGAAGCTTCAAAAATGATTTCTTAGAACAAATTCCTCATGACCTTGCTCAGTCACTTAAGTATGGTCCCACAATATGATCTGGAGCAGAGGTCCCTAATCCTGTTGAGCCTATGGTCACTTCAGGAATATGTGAGAAAGGATAGTGGGTAGTACTACTACAAATCTGCAGCCATGGGAGATGGGACTGGTTACGAATTGGCTGCCATGTGTAGGGGAAGCCGTACAAAATTTGTAAGTTACACACAACCATTCTCCTTCGGTGGGGCCAGCTGTTTCTGATTGGGCACTCTCTGCAGATGCAAAAGTAATGCTTCCTAGGGTCATCGGAAGCATCTCCTGCTCCAATTAGATGTAAGGGATATAGCCAAGATTGGTTCTTTATTTTGGGGAAGAGGTGCTTTGAGGAAGAAGCAAGAGGTTTGCCAGGCAACATAGCAACAGGCATCACAGCACCCAATGGGGACCACCTTGGGGGTCGCTGGTGCCTGTCGCTTTGCAACCCTCTCTGATAGTTCCCTCCCTTCCAAAACAACAGATTTTAGTTCTGCAAAAGGGAAGGGTCTTATGTTACAATTTCAATTTCCATCTTGTCCAGATACCATTTCCTGCTAGGATTGCTGGAAACTGTAGATTTCCTATTGAACTGGGAGACAAAGAAAACTATCATTTCCATCAACCCTGGCAGAAAGTGGGAAGGATTGGCAAAGGGGAAGAACTAGCAAGAAAGACAATGTGAAGGCTGGGGGAGGGGGTTAGATGCCATTTAAACAAATGTGATGTGCTCACAAGGGGCCTCTGTGGCTCAGAGGTTAAAATGCTGAGCTCCAGACCGGAAGGTCTGTAGTTCAGCAGTTCGATACCCGAGTGCCACGTGACAGAGTGATTTCCCGTATCTGGCCACAGCTCCTGCCAACCTAGCAGTTCGAAAGCAAGAAATTGCAAGTAGATAAATAGGTTCTGCTATGGTGGGAAGGTAACAGCATTCCGTGCACCTCGGTGTTTAGTCATGCCAGCCATCTTCAGACAGCACTGGCTCTTTGGCTTGGAAATGGAGATGAGCACCACCCCCTAGAGTGAGATTCAACTACCTTTCAAGCAAGGGAAAACTTTAATGTGCTTATAGTTTGACCAGAATGGTTTCTACTCCAACTTTCTATAGACAGACTGAACCCGAGGCCTTCCAAATGCATTTATTTCATATGAAACATCAGGGATATAGGATTAAAAAATAATAATTTTTACTCACTACCATGGAAAGGAGATATAAGGAGACTTAGAAGTAATTACAGGGAACACACAGCTTTTGCTGGGTTTATTGAATTATAATGTTTCAGATGTCAACTCCTGGGTGCCCAGAATAGCTATCAGCCATTTTTTTTAATTCTTGAGGCATATATTAGTCTTCCCTCACCCTCAGGATTCTCACGGTGTAAATGGGAGCTCCTCCCAGAAACCGTATCTTTAGCCCACCAGGCTTTAAACTAGGAGCCGCCGCCGCCACCATTATCACCATCACCAGCACCTCCATCATGGCGAACATTAACATCTTTGAATGCCAACTTTAACATCTCACTGATAATTGAAACCTGGTGCCTGGTCTATTACTGACAGCCTGTGCTCGCCGGCCAAAACTGGGAATGACCATCAAGCTGAATGTCTATACAGGAACTATCTTAATTTTTTTAATTTCTTGAGACATATATTAGTCTTCCCTCACCCTCAGGATTCTCACGGTGTAAATGTGAGCTCCTCCCAGAAACCGTACCTTTAGCACACCAGGCTTTCAACTAGGAGCCGCCCTCGCCACCATTATCACCATCACCAGCACTTCCATCATGGCAAATATTAACATATTTGAATGCCAACTTTAACATCTCACTGATAATTGAAACGTGCCGCCTGGTCTATTACCGAAAGCATGTGCTCGCCGTCCAAAACTGAGAACGACCATCAAGCTGAATGTCTATACAGGAACTATCTTAATACCAGAAGTCCCCATCTTCAACACCGTAAGTTAGTCGCTAGCACTTTATATGATGTAAGTTAGGTTTAGTGAATTTTTAGATATTTATATATTTATTGTATTGTGTTTTTTATGACGTTAGCTGCCATGAGCCTGCCGTGGCAGGAAGGGCGGGGTACAAATCTAAGTAAATAATACTGTGTTTTTTATGATGTTAGCTGCCGTGAGCCTGCCGTGGCAGGGAGGGTGGGGTACAAATCTAAGTAAATAAATAAATAAATTCCCCTTAGAAACTGTGCCCCCAGTACAGCTACAGTCTGTTCTTCAAGCATTCACTCTGCTAGCCTGCTTTATCATGATAGTCAGATTCCGAGACCTCCAAAGTCTCCTGAGAAAGGATTTTCAGCCCACCCCTCTGTAAGCACAAACCCAGTCTCCAAACATTAACTTACACACACACAAGTCTTACAACACAAGGCAAACTCTGAGATCCCTCCAGTCACGGAAGGTTCATACTATGTGTGTGTGCTCGGTATATACTGAGGTGAATAAATACCAAACAAAAAACAAAAAAAACCCCACTTATCAGTAATTTTTTGATAGCAAAGTAGCCACCCCCAAATAAAAGCATATTATTCAGATTTTATTCAGGCTCTGCTACTGGTGGAGTCCGGCAGCCCCTGCCGCACGACTCTCCGGTGAAGGGAAGGTATTTAAACTTTAAATATCTTCCCTTCCCTCTCAGTCTTGTGCCACCTCTATGGCACAGCTCTGCAGTGAAGGGAAGGTATTTAAAGTGCCTTCCCTTCACTGGGGAGTTGTGCTGTGGAGGTGGTACAAGCCCCAGAGGGAAGGGGACATATTTAAAATTAAAATACCTTCCCTTTGCTGGGGTGGTGCCAGCCAACCTGCATCAGCAGACTGACTAGGAAAGGGAATATGTCAAAATAGGGGATAAATGTGAAAAGGCATTTTTTTCTAATTATGGGAAGTAAACTGAGAATCACCATCCGTCTCCTCTCAGGCATGGAGGTAACTTAACAGCATTTTCTTTCTTTCTTTTTTGAGACTGGTGTGGTGGTATGTCAGCAAAACATTCCAATATTCCTCGCATTACCTTCAATATTCTGATATACTGTTCTGAAAAAGAAATACACTAAAATACAGAGGATGTACAGTTCTTGTTGTTAGGTCTAGTGATTGTGTTAATAAATAAACCCAGATGCCAACTTCACTGCCACATACACCCAGAAAACACAATCACTGGACCTAACCACATCAACTATACCATCAGAAGCTCATTCACAGCGCAACTTCTAACACTGTATATGTCATTAAATGCCAAAAATGCCCTTTGGTTCTCTACATAGGACAAACAGGACAAACCCTATGCCAGAGGATAAATGAACACAAATCTGACATCAGGAATCCCAAGACTGAGAAACCTGTAGGAAAACACTACAACCGTCCAGGACATTTACAAATGATTTCAAAGTAGCTGTTTTATTACAAAGGAAATTCAGGAACAGAATGGAAAGGGAGATTGCTGAATTACAAATTATTACAACACATGGAACAAAAACCTCCCCAGGACTCAACAGGGATATTGGCTTCTTATCTCATTACATATGCTAACTCATTCAGTCCTCACATATGTATTCTCAGAAAGAAGGACTATACATGCTCTGTATTTTAGTATATTTCTTTTTCAGAATAGTATATTAGAATACTGAATGTAATGCAATAAATATTGGAATGTTTTGCTGGCATACTACTCCACTAATCTCAAAAAAGAAAGAAATGCTGTTAAGCTACCTCCACGCCTGAGAGGAGACGAATGGTGATTCTCAATTTACTTCCCACAATTAGAAAAGATGCCTTTTCACATTTATCCCCTATTTTGACGTATTTATTACTTTGCTGTCCTTTCCCCCTTAATTAAATAAAAAGAACTGTTGATCTTATAACCTTATCTTGTTATTTAGTTTTGATTTTGCATATCTGAAAGCATCTGCATCATGTTACATGTCAATTTGCTGTTCAGCATCGGTCCATATGTTTGAACTCGACCTTCCATTCCAACGTATCCGGAAAAAGTGTGCACGCACATGAAATCTCATACCTTGAATAAACCTTGGATGTCTTTTAATGTCCGGGATTCAGTTCCTTCTTTAGTACCATTTTTGAAACTCATCTGTTATATGTCAAAATGTTTCCACAGCAGCTGACAAAACTGACAGCGACATGAAAGCGAAATAGGAAATCACTTGCCAGGGTAGGGGGCCTCTCACATATGCATGCACTCAGGCACGCACAAATTCTTCTTTAGGGGGTGCGTTTTGGAATAGTGTTCCAGGAACAACACGACTCAAACAGGCCACGGCCGTTCCGGCTCTTGGGCTGGGGAAGCGCCTTTGCCTCCCAGCCGGAAATGGCAGGGAACAGTTCAGGCACCAAAAGTGCCGCACACGGGACTTGGGAGGGAGCGGGGCAGTGATAGGCTAAAACCCCAGCCCCGCCTCTCCTCCTCAGCAGTCCTGCGCGGTTCATCGGTCGGGTGGAGCTCAGTGGTGTGGCTGCTTTCCGTTACCTGTTCTGGGGCCGCATGGTCGAGCTCCTCTTCAGGGTGACAGCAGGGAGGAGGCGGAGGCCTGACAGCATGCCACCTTCCCTGCTGGGACTGGCGGCGGGTGCGTGGCACCATGCGGACCTTGAGCGGCGGACACAGCGGAGGTTGTGGCAGCCGATGCAGGGCTGGCCGGGCCCGGGGCCGAAGGTCAGAGTTGAAGTGCGGCGGCAGCTGAGGGGCTGGGCTTGCCTCTGAACCGGTGATCGGCGCGGGAGGATGGTGGCGTGTTGGAGGGGCCGCGTCTGCATGGCGCCGTTGGCACAGTCAGAGGCCGCGGTCGTGACTGCCCCCCCCCCCGCGGGGCCAGACTGTGGTGCAGCCTATGCTTGGGATGGCAGGACGGGGGGTTGTGTGCGAGTAGGCTGG
>NW_015175425.1:306867-313725 GCF_001447785.1 Gekko japonicus
CAACTTGATGGCACTTTCCATCATCACTTTAGCATTGACTCGCAGCAGTCATTTGCACTGCGACTTGAGCCGCCTTCACCTTAGTTCATGTTGGCCCCTGGTGTACAGGTGAGCAGTCGCAGTTAGTCTTCAGGGTGTTTCTTCCTCCTGCCTGAACAACGGCGGGCTGGTGGCATGGTGCCTCTAGAGGATGCCGACGGCTTGGGGGCTCGATTTGCCAGCCTCCAGGTAGGGCCTGGGGGGGGATCTCTTGTTTGCAGTTGGTCTCCAGCAGGCAGGAACTGCTTTATTAGGGTGTTGCTGCCTTGAAGGGTACACTCTATGGCATTGTGCCATGTGCCCCCCCTTCATGAGCAGCCTTATAGCCCAAAGTAGCTCATGGTTTGGAAGCTCTTGGGGTTGACTTGGGTGCTGCAAGCCACCTCAGTGAGCCTATGGCCTTGTGGCTCCCACAGCGCTGGCTGCAGCCACCCTGAGTTGGCTGCGATTTGGCGGGGACAATTATACCCTCTCCTTTTTTCTTGGTTCCACCCCTGAAGTTTCAGGTGTTTTCCAACCCAGCCCTCGGCAACCCTACGAGGACAAACCGTCAGTCCCTGAGCTGTTTCCAAGTGACCGCTGCTATCTTGTCTTCACTGAAGGAGGGGATGAAGTGCAGTTGGTGAAATCCCTGCTGTAATAATGGGCCACTTGTTTAATTTTTAAAGCAAACATTCCCGTTTAATTTGTTGAGCGCCAAGGTCCATCCATTCCCCCAAATTCATTACCATGACGCTCATTATGTGATGTCATGGTACCATTTCACTTGGCTGGAGCATCATTACCAGAGAGGACAATACTGTAAAAATAATTTTCATTAACAGCGGCCATCACTAGAGAATGGTTCATCACTCACAATAAGAAATGCATGTTAATGGCAGCGGAAGGGTAAGAGATTAAGGTCTAATGCAGCTAAATACCCTTATTAGAACTTCTCTGATTCAGATGGGACAGGCCAGGAAGATGTCTCTGCTTCTTTCTGCGTCTTGGCTTCTGAGAAACAGCTAACGTGTCGCTAAATCACAGCTCGGTTCAGCCCAGGACTCTGCCTTCAACTGAACCCACAATCCAAGACCTGAAATATATCATCCGGAGACAATGTTCCCTCTAAGCTGTGGAGTCTTGTAAGCAAAAATTCTATTTTGTGAGCTACTGGCATTAAAGTTGTGAGCGGGTAATTAGGCTACTGCATAAATTAGTTTGCACTGGAGCCCTCCTTCCTGAGCGAAGACAAAAATGTGTGAGCTGGAGGCTAAAAAACTGCGAGCTAGCTCACACTAACTCAGCTTAGAGGGAACACTGTCCTGAGATATCCGAGAGTAAAATAACAGGGAAGGACGTAGGTCAATGGGATTGTTTATCATCGGGAATGTGTCAGGGTGAAAAATCTGTATGATGGTTGTCGGATGTTTCCAAATGTCAGACACTACAATATCCTTTTCCGTGCACAATGAAATGAAACAGTGCTTCACCTTGGTTTGTTTATTGTGAGGAGTTAAAGGGTGTCGAGGCAGGCAAAACTGCTCACTAAGAGCTAACTGCTCCCCATCTGAATTGTGGTTGTCCAGTATAGTAGCGGGAGAAAACATAGGGGAAGCTGTGCGACTGGATGTGATATCAGGGATTGCTGCAGTGCTCTAGCAATACCTCTGAATTGTTTCAGCAACGTGTGGATCTTTCTGCACTCTTTTTTTAGTCCATGTTCAACATGGTGTCCTCCAAGCAATTCTGCACTAAATTGAAGTTGACCTTCCTTTTAATCCAGGTCCCCCCCTGTTATGTATTCAGATGGACGTGAATGCATGAATGTCTGTAATGGAAACATCCCATTGACTTACAATGTTGAGCTTCGGCCTGGGCTAGGATCCTAATGTAACCAATAGGAACACTAGCCCAGGAAGTGTTATCCAATCAATTCACAGAGCGGGAGCGCTTGTGATTGGTCATTATGTCTTCAACCTCATTGGTTGGTAAATTGTACAGTAGGCGTGGCTACATTAGCCGGGAATGTTTAAATACAGAGCAGCTGCTATGTTAAAGCTGTTCTGGCTGACTGATGTTGTACCGTGTTGGAGTGGTGTTCGTTCTGAAGAATAAAAGCCGCATTCTTGCTGAAATCACTCTCCGACTCTTTGTTAAGCTCACGACTTAACACACACACCCCTCAATTCTGCACTAACATCGAGTTCAACCTTCTTTTTATTCTGCGCCCCCCCCAATTCTGCATTGCATTACCTCTTTTCAGGGGTCAGCCCGGTTTCAGCTTGCTGTTTCCCCGGGTTATTTGGATGCTGTTTTTTCTGATGATTTAAATTGCCTCACCTCAAACACTGGGCGATTCCGCATATAGCATTTGATCCACATTTTGTGAACTGGGGCCAATTATGCATCTATCATCCCTCTGCTGTTTTATGAAACCCATGTTGGAACAGAAATTCCCCTCTACACTGCATGCCACTTTCACTTTCTTTGATTGTCGGATTTTATGGTAGCCCCCACACTGCATGCCGGTGGTGTTCGTTCTGAAGAATAAAAGCCGCATTCTTGCTGAAATCACTCTCCGACTCTTTGTTAAGCTCACGACTTAACACACACACCCCTCAATTCTGCACTAACATCGAGTTCAACCTTCTTTTTATTCTGCGCCCCCCCCAATTCTGCATTGCATTACCTCTTTTCAGGGGTCAGCCCGGTTTCAGCTTGCTGTTTCCCCGGGTTATTTGGATGCTGTTTTTTCTGATGATTTAAATTGCCTCACCTCAAACACTGGGCGATTCCGCATCTAGCATTTGCTCCACATTTTCTGAACTGGGGGCCATTCTGCATCTAGCATCCCTCCGCTGTTTTATGAAACCCATGTTGGAACAGAAATTCCCCTCTACATTGCATGCCACTTTCACTTTCTTTGATTGTCGGATTTTATGGTAGCCCCCACACTGCATGCCGGTTTCACTTACTTTGATCTCTCGGTTTTATGGTACCTTCTGCATAGATTGGACAATAAAGACTGGTATGACTGGCTGACCTAGATGTTGGCGACTTTCAGACTGAGAGCCAGTTTGGTGTAGTGGTTAAGAGCGGCAGACTCCAATCTGGAGAACCAGTTTTGATTCCCCACTCCTCCACATGCAGCGAGCTGGGTGACCTTGGGTCAGTCGCTGTTCTTTCAAGGATAATTCTCACAGAGTTCTCTCAGTCCCACCTACCTAACAGGCCAGGGTATCTTTTGTGGGGAGAGGAAGGGAAGGAGATTGTAAGCTGCTCTGAGACTCTGAGTGAAGGGTGGGGGTATAAATTCAACCCCTCCTCCTCCTCCTCCTCCTCCTCCTCCTCCTTCTCTGTGACTATCCCAGTAAGTTTCAATGACAGTGGAGACTTGAGCTCAGGTATCTCCGAAACTAGTCCAACCCTTTAACCACTATAGCACACTACCTCTCAATTCGCTTGCCTTTGTTTTAGAATCCTCTCCAATTTGAGTTAACTTTTTTGAAATAGTCAGGAATGTCACGCAGGACAGAAACCAACATTCTGAGAGAATTTGAGTCATAAAAGAAGAGTTTCAGCTTTCTGAAATGTTTTTAGTTTTGTTAAAGCACTGTGTCATGCACACCTTTCCAAAATGTTGATGAAGAAATATTCTTCACTATCAAGGTGTTTCTTTTTTAAAACCCTAATGCCAAACTTCTCCCTGAGATTGCATAAAGACCTGTTTTCCTCAACTGAAGTGAGCTTGATGGAAGACGCCTGACCTGTTTTGGAATTTAAAATGATCCTTGTAATGGAAAAGTTTTATGAGACGCCATATGTGTGTTCATCAGCTATGGATGAAAATCTTACTTTGCTATTTACAGTGGTAAAACCTTCTCTCCCGCCCTCTCCCTCTTTCTTCCTTCTGAGGAAAACATATTGCAAACTCAGTCTCAATTAATTCCACCCCGTCAGACATTTGCCAACTTTTGGTGCTCCATTTGAGGTCAGGCTGATGCAAAATTCAGACACGCCAACTGTTTGGCATGAGAAACTGTCAGACTGATTTAAGGTTCCAGTCCTGACAAAACTACTATTTTGTCAAGATGGGGAACCAATGTGTTGAAAACGCTGCTCCAGCTACAGGGAGAAGGTGAATGTCAGTCTGCTGTAGTTGATCCTATTGGCTTTCCATTTTAGGATACTGATGCATTGGACCTTTATATATTTCGGACTTTTAAAAATTCAATACTAGCAGCTGTTTCTCATGTCTTTTTCTCTTTTAAAGTGTGGGGTCCCCCCCTCCTCTTTGTACATGTGCCCCTAGTGAGTATTGAAGATGTTGAGGTAGATGATTCTTGACAATGAGGATCTAACAAACCTGCAGCTTGGATGAAACAAACACTTTATGTGCAGGGCTGCACATGAGAATCGGGTATTGAAAACAATGGGTTGTTTCCAACCATTCTGCCTAACAAATCATGGTGTGTTCCTCATATGGGTTTGCATATAGAAATTCCCGAGCAAAAGATATACATGGAAATCACTGGTCATGGGAGCAGGGTTATTTTTGGGCAGGAACGCACAGAAACGGAGTTCCGGCTGGCTCCCGAGCTGGCCACGCCCAGCAGGAACTCATTAGCATAATAGGCCACACCCAACAGCAGAAACTCATAAGGATTGGCTGCATTAGGGGTGTGTGGCCTAACATGCAAAGGAGTTCCTGCAACAAAAAAAGGCCCTGGGTTTTGACCACAAACTAGGTAAACAGAATAAGAAGCAAAAGGTGGGTGTGGCTGGATGACCACACTTCTGGTAACATGGGGCTGCGGCCTAATGTGCTAATGAGCTGTGCTGTCAGGGTTGTGGCCTAATATGCTAATGAGTTTCTGGTGTTGGGTGTGGCCTATTATGCTAATGAGTTCCTGATGGGCTTTTACTACAAAAAGAGCCCTGGACTCGTGGGGATGAAGTTTTAAGTGGCAATAGACTGCATTGGAGAGACTCCAGGAGCTAAATAAGCATTTGGGCAAGTTTTCAGGACTTTGGCAAATTCTATAAAAAGTAAACATGTTTAAAAATGGCAATCGGCGAAGAAGTAGAAGCAGCAAGCAAGATCCAAGCTTTTTTCAGGAAGCGGAAGAGCAACTGGCCCATGTGACCAGAAATAACCATAGACTCAGGCTGGATGCTAAGCCTTTGCCCCCTGCTGGCAAAAATGAGGTACTTCAGAAGAACTGTGCTTTATATTGGCTGTTATTTTCAAGGGACTGTGTTAACATTGGAGAAGTGACTAGCCTTTGATCACAGGGACTTCCAATATTGGAGAGGAGAGTCTAATGAGTAGGTTCAAGTGGTGGGGCCTGTACACAGATGGTTAAGCACAGCTGAAAGCAAAGGGGTATGCCATGGACATATCCAAAACAAGTCTGATGGGCAAAAGGGCAGATATACTCTGCAAGGTTGGCTCCCAAAAGCAACAAATGGAATGATCTCTAAGTTGGAAGGCAAGAATTCAAGCGGATAACAGTCCTTGAAAAATAAAAAGGGACTTTATTTTGAGATGACCAGTTCCAGTTTCAGCAAGACAAGGCCGCAGGGAAAGTGTCCAAGAAAGAAGATTACAGCATGGGAAGAGAAACTGACTGTGCTACAACTACCGAGGGAAATGTAATTATTAATTTGCTTTAAATGAAGGAGGGAAAAATAATTGTAAAATGAGATGCCACTGTGCTCTGAAATTTGTGTATAAGTTAGTAAGCGATTCTCCACGAATGCTCTTTATACAGTCAGACCTGATGGTTTGTTAACACAATTGATGATGATGATTGACCACTCTCAATGTTAGGAAAAGCAATTTATATATTATTGCTTTACTTTTATAAGCAGTATATGACCTCCAACTCTTGGACTTTTAGTGGGTTTTCTTTCCTTTCTCCCATAGTTTGTAGTTCCCCTCCCTAATTCCGTTGTAGCTTTTAGAAAATGCAAATAAAAAATCCCCTACGGGGGCAAAAAAAAGGAAAGAAAGAAAGAAAGAAAGAAAGAAAGAAAGAAAGAAAGAAAGAAAGAAAGAAAGAAAGAAAGAAAGAAAGAAATCACTTGTTTAACTCATTACCATGACCTTGCAGAATGCTAACACAAATCCAAGCTTCTTAGGTATTATGAAAAACCCCTCCTGATATGATTCATGTTGTTTTTCATCATTGGAGGCTGCTAGCTGGCTACAGCATTTGCTCATGTTTTTCTTTGTTTCTACTGATTTTGCAAGCAATGAAGGGCTGTTGAGAAAACATTTGCTGTTATTAAGAAACATTACCTTTCCTTTATCACAGTCTTCAGCTCCCCCAAAGCAGTCTCATTAGACAGACCCATTACCACCAATCAGTCTCCAGACTCACAGTCATACAATCACATCAACAGTTTCAGAATCACCCATTTTATCATCAATCGTAATTCCTGTATATATTTTAGCACAAGTATACTGTTTCCCCGTGTTTAAGCCTTTAACTGGCTAATCTTAGCCCCAACCTTGCATTAATACTACATAGGTAAAGGTAAAGGTTTCACTTAGACTGGTCTTATTCATGCTCCTTTGAAAGAAGTTACCCTAAACACACAAAAACACCAGCAACATTGGTTTATTGCACTTTTTTATTAGTGTGAATTGGCAATTTACAAGGGCAGGGGGCATGAAGGTAGGGAGGAGATACAAATGAACCGTAGGAAATGAAAATTGTGGCAATCATGCTCCCATTCCAGAATTCGTTTTTTTAGAAAGTCACCCAGTTACATTGGGATTAAGGAGGAGAATGTAATTCTGTCTCAGAAATGAAAAGGGAACAAAGGGAA
>NW_015175425.1:313774-321041 GCF_001447785.1 Gekko japonicus
AGAGAAACATTATTTTTCCCAAACTTTCAGAATGCGATAAAACATAAATTGACCAAACTAAAGGGTTTTTCAATTAAGTAATTCTCAGAGCCAAAATTTTCTTCCAAATACCCATCCTTTCCCTAAAGAAAAGGATGCGGCATCCTCACTGCTTGACAATACTCTCAAGTTACACCTCCATTCCAGTCCACTCAATCATTTCCATCCATCTCATTGTCCATCACGAGCTAAACATTTCCCTTTCAAGATGATGCATCCTTGCTGAGGGAAGAGTGAAATGTTTCCAGCTGCCGAAGAAATTCCCCTGGGTTAATCTCCTAGGCTACCTAAATTGCTTTACACAGATTCCATTTTAAATCTCATTTGATGGTGAATGTTTCAGGGAGGCAAAAAAAAATGCTTTCTGGCATAATCTTAAGCCACAGTTTGTTAAAGGCACATAATAAGATTTGTCCACTTAGCCAGTCTGAAAAGCTGGAGAGAATTGCTCTGTTCACTATTGGGAGGTTTCAGGGGGGGGGGGGGTTGAAAAGGTCTCTGAAGGGGTGATATCTACAGCGACTGCCAGACCAGCATCGTCCAATGGATCTTCTGAACTGCAAATCCTATGTGATATCATTCCTAAATTCCATGCCTGCTACAAATTGTTATTGATGACTGCACTCTCATGAGCGAAATTCAACACGCAATGAGACCAATATGGCAGTAGAACATTTTTGTTTGTTTTCTTCTGCCTTGCAAAAATTGAGTCAACTTTTTACAAAATGCTTAACAGCACTATAAATGTCGTGGAACATAAAGAACCTAGTACCAAATTGGCTGTCGTTTCCAAACTGTGCTCTCTGGTACCTCAGGGTTCTTAAGAACTTTATCAAGGGGCAGGTCAATAAGAAGACGCAGGGATTTTTGAGGTTTTGGAAGGACCTGATGCAGATGAGCTCTGACATCTGCCCTGCCAAGCCTATCCACAACTGCTTCCTCATGAACACATGAAGCTGCCTTCTACTGAATCAGACCTTTGGTTCATCAAAGTCGGTATCGTCTACTCAGACTGGCAGAGGCTCTTCAGGATCTCAGACACAGATCTTTCACATCACCTACTGCCATATCCTTTAACTAAAGATGACCGGGATTGAACCTGGGACCTTCTACTTGCCACGCAGATGCTCTACCACTGAGCCATGGCCCCTCATCCCTCTCCACTTCATCTGGCCTCTCAGACAATGGCTGTCATTGTTCAGTGCTATTGTGTTCTACACTGCACTGGACATACAAGGACAGAATGATCAGTATCTTATCAATCACCTTGACTTCTAAGTATTATTTCATTATTTTATGTGCTTTTAACTGTCACACCAGTGCCCTGTGCCCATACTATGTAGACCTCAATTACATCAAAACTATGCCCATACTATGTAGACCTCAATGACATCAGTATTGAAATGATCAGAGCCTTGTATTGAAGAATGAAGATGATGGGAATTTCAAAAGAGTTAACTAGTGTGACTTCCGGTTTTGGCGGCGCGAATGGTGATCGCACTCTCGGGACGCTCCCGGAGTCGACTCACCCACACGCGGTAGGGGGGGATCCGCACAAGCGGAGACCCTAAGGAGCCTTAGTCAAAGGCTCCGAACTGGGGGGCACCGGGGTAGTGCCTCTTTACCGCCCGTTTGGTTGGAAATTGAGGCTCACCCCATGCCCCAAAGGCCCCGCCGCAGCAGTGCCCCGTACGGGGACTAGCAATGCCACCGGAATTCGCAGAGTGATGAAGCGAACGAGTTGGTGAAAGTGAAAGTGAATGGCTGCAAACTGTGAATTGTCGATCGAAAGCACGGAAAGATATAAGCGCATCTCCCCCCCCCCATCGAACAAGCGCAAAAGAAGAGGGAGGAGGGTGGAATGCCCCCCCCCACAAGGCTGGGACTGTAAGCAGAGTAAGGGGGGGAGTGAAATTTAAAGAAGCAAAGTTACCTTTGTAGATTTTCTTAAAGCGAAGAAAAGGGATTGTTTCCCAAGCAGTGTGGCACAGACTTTTAAAAAGTAAACAAACAGCCAAGATGTCGGGGGCTAAAAAAGACAAGGAGAAGGAAAAGCAAGCGAAGAAGCTAATAGTCACTTCCGGTCCTAGTTCCCGCCTCTCCGGTACGGCTGTCAATCATCAAGAAAGTGAGATGCTTCGCCCTCTGCTGGATCAGATGCAGAAAATCAGCCAGCACCAGTACAGAGGAGGAAGCAGAACTCGCTAAGTGGAAAATTTTCAGCAGTGACGAAGACAGCAATCCGGAGGGAGGAGACGAAAAACTGGAGGAGAAAGGAGTGGCAGGAGGGGTCTCCTATAATTTAAGAGAGAAGAAAGGCAGGCGCCCCAACGTCTGATGAACTTATGAGTGTGCTGCAAGGACAATATTAATATTAACCCAAAAGGACTTTACTAAAATAACTAATTTTTATCTTTGACAGGTAATGAAGCAAGAAGATCGACCGCTCACGGTGGAAGCTTTGGACTGTACTAACATTGAAAAAAGATTAATATACTAATTTACTCATCACTCACCCTTTTCTTAATCCCTCTATATACCCTCCCAGCCAGTGCTGTCCGAAGACGTCTCCATGGTCATGTGACTGGCATGACTAAACACCAAGGCGCATGGAACGCTGTTACCTTCCCACCAAAGTGGTACCTATTTATCTACTTGCAATTTCTTGCTTTCGAACTGCTAGGTTGGCAGGAGCTGGAACTAGAGACGGGAGCTCACTCCGTCATGCGGCACCCGGGTCTCGAACTGCTGAACTACTGACCTTCCACAGCCTGCAGTTCAGCGTCTTAACCACTTGAGCCACCGCAGCTCCACCTTACAAGTGTAGGGGAGTTTAAATTTTTTTAGAAGTTCTACTGTTTGCATTTGATATCATCTACCAGAACTGTGAGAGCAAGTCCTAATTTATTCCGGACATTTAGCACTTTCTTGTCTGTTCACAAATTACCAGTGAACAGAAGGGTAATGTTTAGGAACATGTTATTCAGAATTATGACACTAATGTTTCATCGAGACATAAATGCCGACGGATTGCTCCTGTGCAATTCACTGCAATCCATGTATCAGGTAATTGCTCTTCACATAGTGTATGCTCAATTTGTAACTCTCTCTTTAGAATTGATTGTCTGTGGCACCAGCTATTGTTTCTCCTTCGTAATGAGACACAGCTTTCCAGAGGAGGAGGGGAAAGCTGGAACAATCTCAGCGATGGCGTCCACCTGAAGTCTCAAAATGGCCTCCTGTGCTTTTGAGATGGTTATTTTAGTCAATGTGGGTCGCGATCACATGCAGAATTAGCTGCACCATAGGCGTGAATGCCAGGCGAATTTTAAGGGTGGATCAGCCGCCAACACTGTGAGCTGCGGTGGCTCAAGTGGTTAAGACGCTGAACTGCAGGCTGTGGAAGGTCAGTAGTTCAGCAGTTCGAGACCCGAGTGTGCTGCATGATGGAGTGAGCTCCCGTCTCTAGTTCCAGCTCCTGCCAACCTAGCAGTTCGAAAGCAAGAAATTGCAAGTAGATAAATAGGTACCACTTCAGTGGGAAGGTAACAGCGTTCCGTGCACCTTGGTGTTTAGTCATGCCGGCCACATGACCACAGAAACATCTTCAGACAGCGCTGGCTCTTCGGCTTTGAAACGGAGATGAGCACCGCAACCCTAGAGTCGAATTTGACTGGCTTTCGAGCAAGGGAACCTTTACCTTTACCTTTACAGCCTCCAACATCTGCCAAGTATCCCGCTCCCATCAGCAACCCATTTTGCTCCGCTGGAGAAGTGGAGTAAAAAGACACTGGGGAAAACCAGGAACGGACTTTCCCCAGTGTGATCACACCAGTGTGCTTCCATGGCATCGGGATGGTCTGATCGGGCCATCCTGACTCCATGCCATTAGTTTTTTCCCCTGTTTCGGTATGTGCATCATCACAAACTGCATAGGGAGCACTCGGTGCGGAGATGTGAATCCATCGATCCCTCGTTGAAGTGCATCGGAAATACATGGCAAAAGAACCGACTCACCCACGGTCGCTTCTGTTCACACAGTGGGGGGCACCCCCGCAGCTCCCAGGGACTGTGTGATCAAACAAATGTGGGTCAAATTCCTGTGGAGCAAATAGCCTCGCTTCCCCCCTGCATTAACTCGTGCGTGTGAACGCTGCCATGATCATTTCCCCAAGGGGTTATTCTTAAATTTCAGTTGGGAATCTCTCTCTCTCTCTCTCTCCAGGGTTAAAGGCAACAGACTTGGAGGAGGGCCTTCACAATCTACGGTTGTGGTTTCCAACCAGCATGAGGAGTGTAAGAACAGAAAATACTACCCGCTCCAGTTTCTTGATATTTGTCCCCTAGCTCTGTGGAAATGCTGGTCTGGATTCAGTGATCTTCACCTTCACACACAAAACAGCATTAGGGACACAAGGTGTCCTTTCCTGTGGAATCTCCTCATGCACACAGCTGTACTCATTAGTAGGGGTGTGCACCAAGAGAATTTTCATTACAATGTTGTATCTGGGCTTTGGGAGGAAAATTTTTACTGCCAATCATTCAGGTTGGGTAGGGTGCTGGACTGGATTTAAAACCCATGCCATGTTTTCACATTGTGGGTTTTTGGGAGCATTTTCTGTGCATCCACACTGCAGTCTGTTGCATGCATCGCCAATTAGCGGGTTTCTCATGCCACAGCCATGGCACATAATGCCGCCACCGCAGTGACATGGAATGTAGTCCTCCCTCTCTTCTCCAGATCCCCTGGAATTTCAGCCGCTTGTAGCAAAGGGGCTCCATTGTACCGAAGAAGCTCATTTCTGCACACATGCACTACAGACACCATTCTGTTCAATGCGCAGCCAATGCAAAGGTCACTCACACAGCATCCCAAGGTGATTGGCTGGGGGGGAGTGGTAGACCCTTGCCATGATCCATTTGGAAGGAAGGATTCATAAGAACATAAGCACACAAGAGAAGCCAATGTTGAATCAGGCCAGCATTCCAACTAGTCCAACACTCTGTCACACAATGGCCAAAAATACCAGGTGCCATCAGGAGGTCCACCAGTGGGCCAGGACACCAGAAGCCCTCCCACTGTTGCCCCCCCCCCCAAGCACCAAGAATACAGAGCATCACTTGCCCCAGACTGAGAGTTCCTATCTATACCTTGTGGCCAATAGCCACTGAGGGACCTCTGCTCCATATGTTCCTCCAATTCCCTCTTGAAGCCGTCCATCCTTGTAGCCATCGACACCTCCTGTGGGCAGTGAATTCCATGTGTCAATCACTTTTTGGGTGAAGAAGGACTTCCTTTTATCAGTTCTAACCCGACTGCTCAGCAATTTCATGGAGTGCCCGCGAGTTCCCAGGAGAACAAGTGGAAGCAAAAAAAAACCCCATGACAAGCATATATGTGTGGCTCCTCCTGGCTTGGTAAGGAGAACCTGAAGAAATCAAAAACAGCATGGGTTTTCGGGGACCATACTTCTGTTTCAGTAAGAATCCCAGATTTATAATACCATTCCAGTAACTGGAACTAACAAGCCAAAACAGTGATTTCCATGTATATTTTCAGCTCAAGAGTGATATTATGCACAGCCATACCCATTATGTCCTTGACTATGTCATTTGTCAGCCGTCAGCTGCGTGTATGTCGTCCTGGCAGACTTCTTACATGCCTGATCATTATGGACAACCTGTCATGCCTGAAGTAGTCTTCTTTCAGCTTTTATGGGCCTGTGGTCTACTTACACTGCTAATAAGAGGACCAACAGATATTTCATGATGATGCAAAAGAGGGGATGAATAGTGTCCTCTGTGTTGTCAAGTATATGCTAAGAGCATTTGTTATGATTTTCTTTCTCGCATATCTCTTATCAACTATTGCAGTCCAATCCACAGAGGTCAAATAGAGAATGTTTAGATTCTAAAACAGGTGACACTCCCACTTCAGAGGGAAACCTGGAATCATAGGTCTGGGTAAGAGGGATACAGGTAGTCAGGGGTCATTTCCTAGAAAAAGAGGTGCATGAGCTCATTAGCATAACTCATTAGCATAACTCATTTACATATGCCACATCCCCTGACCTCACCGGAAGTGCGTCCGAAGGCAACACCCACCGCTCAGGCTCCACTGGACTCTTTTGGTCTGCTAGCTATTGGGGGGGGGACGTGCAGACCTGTCCTCACAGAGGAGGGAGAGCTTGTACCTGAATAAAACTTGGTCTTAAAGGTGCCACTGGACTGTTTTGGCCAGGGGGGCCGGGGGGGCTCTGCAGCTTACCTGGCTACTTCTTGCTCTGACTGAGGGCTGCTGGGAGCAGGGAGTGGGGCTTGTTGCATGTGCCCGCCCTCTGGGCTCTTTACTGCCGGAGATCCACTCCTGTGCGCTCCTGCAGGAAATGACACCTGCAGATAGTTAACGGTCCTTATCACCTCAACCATTGACTTCTTGGAATGCAGTGAATACTTGCTAAGTGCTAGAATGGCTAGCCATTCTGGGCTCCAAGAAGGGATTATGGAATTTAGACACAATGAATGGAGGGGATCTCGTTTTTCTACTCTGTCTCCTTTTTGCTGTTCCTCTGTGTCGTCGTCGTCCCCCCCCCCCCCCCCCCGCGCGCGAGTTCGTCGTCCCCCCCCCCCCCCCCGCAGTGCCTGCAGCCCCTGCCATTCCCTTCTCTCCTATCACCTCATGACCCATCGTTTTCTGTTTCTCCCCTTGGCAGCCTCTGCCAATCCTCACTCACCCACTCTTTAATGTATCCGTCCCAATATTCCACTTTCTCTTTTTATCTTTTCTGCTCCTCCCTCCACTAGCTGCATCTTCCCTTCTGCTATGTTCTACCTTTTAAGCCTGTCTTTCCCTCCTCCCCAGCTCTGATACTGACACTTGCAGCCATTAGCAATGTTGGTTGCCGGTTGCCTAGAAACCCCCCAATGGCCACCAAGAGCTCATATTGAAGTTTCATGAGATCTCAGTGACACACCTTTCTTAAAGAAGCAGACATTGTTTCTATTTTTTTTTCTAACCACCAATGTATTTTCTTTTTTGACATTTTTTTTATTCAAGCTTCTAAAAAAATCCCCTGTCTGTCTATGGCCCCAGTATTTGGATTTTTTAAATCCACACTCTATGGCCTGGTTCAGAATTAGATATAACAAGTGGGGACCTGCAAGAGACTTGCGGGATGGTTATCCCATTGTTCACACCTTTGCTTCCTCCCCTCCCCCCCTCACACTC